>NW_022589711.1:4335230-4376710 GCF_004348235.1 Phoca vitulina
TCCTTCCTTCCTTCCTTCCTTCCTTCCTTCCTTCCTTCCTTCCTTCCTTCCTTCCTCTCACTCTCTTTCATCTGAGTGGTAAGCTTGTTTCTAACTTAAGGGAACAAATAGACACACATTCCACATTATAAAAATATAGTCATTATTTGAGGTGGTTCAAGATACAGCAAAAAATGCATTTCATCTGTTCATTAATGTTTTCTTTTTTAGTGTTAAGTTTGTGAGACTAAAAAATTCTAACCAAGATTGTCACTTAGAAATTAGAATTAGAAACCATAGAAACCATAAATAAAGCCTATAAGACTGCTGCAATATAATATTGAATAAGAATTCGTCTTTATTTTCAATAGTCAGAACTAATTATTTTTTGATCATTTATTGCTTAAATTAAAGCTTGTGTTAGGAATAGAGATGAGAAATTGATGTTTTTTTAAACTTTAAAAGAAGAAATAGTGAAAAAAAAAAGAAAAGAAGAAATAGTGTAGTGTAGATTTCCTCAAACTGGCCCCCTTAGAACACTGTAGCATTTCCCGAAGAATAAGTTCTAGGGTTCACAAGAAATTTGTATAGACACAGGATTTGGCATCAGGTACCTTTGTCATTTTTTGTCTGTTCACTTTTGAGTGAGTCATTTCAGCACCGTTTACTCTCATATTTTATAATTTCTAAAATGACACCAGTTAAAATTTCACATGCCTACAAAATCCAGGCAGCATACTTAGCTGAGTAGAGCATGTGGCGACAGCCAACCCAGCTTGGTGAGACCTATGGCAAAGTGGAGGACACATGCCCTGTCCACAGACGTCAGCAGCATCTGGGCTCCAGCCCGTCATGGCTACGTGGGAACAGCCAGGCTAGTGTGGCCAGATCTTTAATATGGATGTGCAGTCTCTACCTTTTAAAATGTGGCAAATAATTAGAAAGGTTTAAAAAGATTGCATTGCTAAACAACACATCTCTGTAAACCAGATTCACCCCAGAGAGGAACAATTTGTAACCCTTGGATTAGCTGACTTTTGACCAAACCTCAATTACTGATATTTTTTGATTCTATAGGACTGGGTAAGAATTAAGAATAGCAAGTCAGAGCCACCTACCAATAACTCTATATTGTTGCTGCCTGAATAACATATTGTGGAATTTTAGTGCAGAATGGAAGTTAGTCATTTTCTGTTTTTGCATTATCATTAAGGTATAACAACTATTTTCAGTTACTGAGAAACAGAAAAAGCTTTGAAGACTCTAGTCTCTGTATGAGAAAGCTTTTTAGGAGCCCCGTAAGTAGAGCTTTTATGAAATGTTAATGCACACGTGTGGTAGATGGCTGAAGATCAACAGGATAAACCCCAGTAGGGTCGTAACTCTGGACTAGATTTATGGGACTCCAC
This sequence comes from Phoca vitulina, assembly GCF_004348235.1. Lineage (NCBI taxonomy): Eukaryota > Metazoa > Chordata > Mammalia > Carnivora > Phocidae > Phoca > Phoca vitulina. The sequence continues at coordinate 4,336,619 of NW_022589711.1, forward strand.
TCAATCACGAAGTGTATTACTAAAAGGATGGTAAAAGCCTATGTAAGGATCCAGCTATCAGTCACATGACCTGATCTAGGGAGGAGATAAAAGCTTATATGTATCTCATGGAAGCCTGCCAATACCTGTCCCCATAATATATGATAAAACTCTGACAGCAAACTCCTCCCGGGAGTTTGGTATTAAATTAGAGAGACAGCAGCTCTCCTTTCTGCTGTTGTCAGATATCCAGGCATTGCTTTCTAATATACTGCTAATTTAGAAGCCGGAGGATTAAGGTTTGATTTTAACATTTCTCCAACACCTCATCTTTTCTATCTCTGCTGTAACATAGTTCAGAGGTATGGAAATACTAATGGGTGATAGGTCCTATTCATTATGCTACAGCTTTCTTAGGATAATATCACACATGCGTAGATTAAAGACTGTCTTCAGAAAGATCATCTCACTCTTTCTGGAAAGTATGTATGTAAGCAATTGTGCTTTAGTCAGAGATAATTTTTGTCCCCCCAAAATCAGAGATTCCATCGGTCTAATGTATGTTTAATGAGACAATTTTATTTTTCAAATAGCAATCGCCAGGATAATTTTTGCATAGAAGTATATTTAGAAAAATAATGATCTTTGTGCTAGAGGAGGTGGAACTTGGTATGCCCAGGGCAATGGGAGGAGGGGGCGGAGGGGAGAAGACCGCTTTTGCATAATGTGAATCCTCCTTCAAGCCTCCCCAAATCTTTAATGAAGACCACTAAACTCACAATTTTTAGAACTTTATTTTTAAAAATTGCAGTAAAATATACATAACATAAAATTTACCATTTTAGCCATTTTAAAGCATATAGTTCAGTGGCATTAAGTACATTCACGTTGTTGAGCAACCATCACCATCGTTCATCTCCCCGAATGTTTTCATCATTCCAAACTGAAAGTCTGTCCTCATTAAACACTAAATCTTCATTCCCTTTTTCCCCCCAGTCCTTGGCAACCACCATTTTACTTTCTACCGGTATGAATTTGATTACTCAGGTACCTCAAATAAGTGGAATAATGCAATATTTGTTCTTTTGTGAGTAATTCTTCTTGAGATTGTTTGTGCTGTGGAAATCAGTGAAAGGGGTGACTTGCACATGAAGGACAAGATGGTCAGGTCAGAGCATTCTGAAGAAAGCACAGGAGGCCCGAGGCAGAGGTGTCTTCAGGAATGTGACAGATGTTGAAACTACAGCCCCAAGGCTGGATCGGCACAAAACTGTGATTAGTCTGCAGAGTACTTCAAAATATTTTAATTATATGACATCACTTAAAATTAGGGAGATTTTAATAGAGATCCAGGTATCTTACCCATCTTGTAAAATTTGGCAATAATGGGCATGCATTTCCTTAGCTACAATCAGATAGGCAGCATATGCATACTCTAGTTTTTCCTTATACTTGTAATGCTTTATTTAATTCATCCTTAATGTATTCACAGGATGGATAATATTCATAGTAATCTGAGTATTCACAGCGATTTTGGAATAGGTGTTTGGCTCTCCATATGTATAGAGATGGATCCAAGTTTATCCAGATCTTGAGTGTCAGGGAAACTTCCTATGACATCTGGGCTATAAACCAAAAAGAGGCATTTATTGGGGGGATATAGAGTTGTCTTGTGGACCCCAAGGGAGGAAGATCAGCAGAACCTTGAAACTGGAGAGAAGTCAGGCTGCAAAGCAGACCCCTTGTCTAGCTCCATTTGTCTGGGGAAGCATGCTCTCTGCTCTTTGCAACTTCTGTATGTCTGCTTTATTCTGCTTTATTCATATTCATGTTACTGTCTGTCTGCTATGTTTCTTCAGGACAAAATCATGCTCCTAATTTGGCTCTTGTAGGTGCCTACAATTCCTGCCTGTTGGTTTGTCACCAACCAACTGGTGATAGATCCTGAATCCCAATTCCATGTCATCTCAATTCCATGTCCCCTGGAGGGAGAATCTGGTGGCCTAGTCATGTCCTCTCAGCCATAGCTCTGATTTAACTGTCACTGGAGCGGAGAGTTCCGGGCAGGCTTCCACTCACTTCAGGTTAACAGTTACGGATCTTTGCTTTTTGCCCTGGAACTCCTCTGATGCTAGTAATGCCCCTGAGAGCTCACTTTGTCTATATACATTGGCTTGTTAAGTGTGAGGAAGTCAACATCTCTGGGAGTTAACATCCCCTCAAATTAGGAGGAATCAGAGGTGATGCATAAATGCTCTTGCTTTCCATCCTTCTGGCACATGATTCTGGGAAGCGTTCTGTACCCTTTTCTGGAAGTTCAAGCAGAATCAAGCTGCTTGTGTCCACAGTGGCAACCTCGGTAATGTATACTTAGATTGGCTTTTCCTCCTTACCTGTCTCACTCTTCTCGTCTCCTTAGTCCTGGTCACTGGGATCGCTTCCTGAAAAAAAGCCATCCCTTCTGATATACTTCATCCAACCTGCTCACAAATCTTGTCCTAGGCTCTGCTTTTTGGGGAAGCCATGCCGAAGCAGATTTGTTTTTGTCAGGGTTTCACCCATTTGTTATGGGTAGAATTGTGTCCCCCTAAAAGCTATGTTGAACCTAACCCTCGATACCTCATACTGTGAGTTTATTTGGAAATAAGGCTGTTGTAGATGCAAGTAAAGATGAGGTCATACTGTGGTAGGGTGGGGTCTGCTTTGTGCCTGACTTCTCTCTTGTTTTAAGGTTCTTACAGAACCCACTGACCCACCTCTCTTGGAGTCCACAGTACAACTCTTTATCCTCCCAATAAATGTCTCCTTTGTGTTATATACCCAGATGTCACATGAAGCCTCCCTGCCACTCAGGATCTGGATAAACTGGGATCCTTCTCTATATATGTGAAGATCTAAACACCTATTCCAAAATTACTATGACTATTACTCATCCTGTAAATAAATTAAGGATGAATAAATAAATCATAATGGGTACAAGGAAAAAAATTGGAAAAAAAATGCGTATGCTGCCTATCTGATTGTAGCTAGGGAAAATGCATGCCCACCATTGCCACATTTTACAAGATGGGCAAGATATCTGGGTCTTTATTAAAATCTCCCCAATTTTATTTTATTATTATTATTTTATCTTTATTTTTTTAAATAGGCTCGATGCCCAATGCAGGGCTCAAACTCACGACCCTGAGAACAAAAGTTGCATGCTCCACCAACTGAGCCAGCCAAGTGCCCCTTATTTCTTTAAGTTTTTAAATTTTAATTCCAGTATAGTCAACATACAGTGTTATATTAGTTTCAGGGGTACAATATAGTGATCCCCAATTTTAAATGAAACACTTATGTAGAGAGGATAGCATAGCTTTGCTCCAAAAATCCTAAAGGTCACTGTGCTGTGGTTTACCTATAGGATTTGCCGAAGTCCCCATATAGCAGCCTTATCCACTGCTGACACTTACAGTACCATCACATGTCCTAGATGTGCCCAAGTGGCACAACAGCTTGCAGAAAAGTCTGGACTTGTGATAGGGCTTTCTTTTATTCTTGGCATCTTTTAATACTGGGAGTTTTTCAAGTCACTTGGTAGATGGATAAGAATAACCCACCTGAAAACAGTATATGTCACTTCTGAAGTCCTAAAGAGGCTTATTAGGCATTGCACCTCTTTCTTCATGGTAGAAGGGGAAAAATGCAGAAACTTGACCTTAGGCAAGAGATGCTATCTGGAGGTACCTCACACACCGGACCTCTAGAAATTTCACTGTTCAGCTCACTGAATTTTGTGGGATATTTCTCCCACCCTCCGGCAGGTATCCTAGTAAGGTGTCTGTCATTTCCTCATCACCTTATCCAATCAGCATACTATCATTAATGTAATGATTCAGTGTGATTCTCCATGGAATGGAGAGGTGATCAAGTCCCTGCAGACTAGATTATGACATAGGCTGGAGAGCTGAAATAGCCCTCAGAAAAGACAGTGAAGGTGCATTGCTACTCTGTCAGCCAAAAGCAAACTAGTTCTGATGGTCTTTAATAATAGGTGTAGAGAAATAATCATTTGCCATTTGCATACTGGGTGTCAGGATATGGGTTGATTTGTTCCAGCAAGAAACCATATTTGGAACAGTAGCAGCAACTGAAATCACCACCTGATTAAGTTTGTGATAATCACTGTCAGCGAAGTTGTGTATATTGAGATTAGGCTTAAGCAGGTAGTAAAGACAAAGGTAAACTGCATATGCAAATGGCTCAGATGGCCATGGCCCAAATTCCTCCTACATTGCTTCCTTCTTCTCAGTCTGTGTTGATGATCTAATGGGAATTTTCCCATGACCAGTTAGCTGATGAAAACAGTTTTTCATGTTATGCTGACACCACCCAAATGTGGAAGGCTACAGACTATAACCCACTTTGGGGTGGCCTTGAATGTCAATGGAGTTGGAAAATATTCCAAGTTGGCAGATCTTCAAGCAGTTCTGTGGACCTTGTTCATTGTGCCTAGAGAGATTATTGGAGGTACAAGTCTATATTTCATGGAAAGCTAATAACTTGGCTTGATGGGGTTAGAGGCTTGGAAGGCACACGATTGGAAAATCAGTAACACAAACATTAGGGGAAAAAAGTATATCAATAGATCTCTTAGAATGGGCAAAAATGTTTATATCTATGTCCCATGTGAATGATCAGCAAAGAGCAATTTTTGCAGAGAAAAACTATAATATTTTTTTTTTTAAGATTTTTATTTATTTATTTGTCAGAGAGAGAGAGAGAGAGCACAAGCAGGGGGAGCAGCAGAGGGAGAGGGAGAAGCAGGCTCCTCACTGAGCAAGGAGCCCGATGTGGGACTCGATCCCAGGACCCTGGGATCATAACCTGAGCCGAAGGCAGACGCTTAATGACTGAGCCACCCAGGCGTCTGAGAAAAACTATAATAATGGGTGGACAAGATGACCTGCTCTCTGGATATAAGTCAGCCTCTTAAACCAAACACCCTGTTCTTATTCAATGAGCTCATGGACAAAGTTACTTTGGTGACCTGAGTAGAGATTATTCATGGGCTCAGCAACACTGATTTCCACTCACTAAGGCCCATCTGGCTTCAGACACCATTGAGTATCCAACTTGCCAATAACAGTTACCTGGCTGCAGGTTGGATTACATAGAACCATTTGTATCATGGAAGAGGTAGGGTTGTTCTCATTGGAATAGACCTTTACGGTGGACATCAATTTAACTTTTCCTGCAATACTTTTGCCAAAACTACCATCTATGAACTTACTGAATATCTTGTTAATAGTCATGGCATTCCATACAATATTGCTCCTGGACATTACAATTAAGATTTTAATAATTAAGTTATTTTTTTCTTAATTTTGATATGAATATGCTATGTGTATATATTAACCATTTTAAACTTACTTCACAGCAAATGAAGTTCAGTGATGGGCTCATGCTCATGTAGTTTACTATTCTTACCAAATTCCCCTTATCCTGAAGCAGTTGGCTTGACAGAAGAGTGGAATGGCTTTTTCAAGCTCTGTTATGGTACCAGCTAGGTGGCAATACCTTGCAGGTCTATGATAATTTTCTCTAGGAGGCAGTATATGTTCTAAATTAGACCAATATAGGGTGTTATTTCTCCCACAGCCAGTATTCAGAGTTCTGGGAATCAAAGGGTAGAAATGGGAGTAGAACCTCACACTGTTAACTGTAGAAATGGACTAGCAATATTTTTTGTTTCTCTTTCTCATGATTTGAAGCTCTACTGGTCTACAAGTTTTAGTTACCAAGGGAAGGACACCTTTGCTAGTGAATACAGGAATGGTTCCACTAAATTGGAAGTTAAGCCTGCCACTTGATTACTCTTCAGGCCAGTAAATCAATAAACAAAGAAAAGCATCAGTCTACTGGCTGGGGTGATTGATCCTGACTAAAAAGAGGTAATTAGGTTGCTTCTATCTAATGGGGTAAGGATGAGTGTCTCTGGAATGCAGGAGATCCCTAGAGGTGCCACTTATCCTCTCTTATCCTCTGATTTAAGTCAGTGGGAAACTACAACCTAAAATGATCCAGATCCCTTAGGATTTGGGTCACCTTTCCAGGCAAAGAACCACTACCAGTTGAGGAGCTTACTGAAGGCAAAGGGGCTATGGAATGGGTAGTAGAAGAAGGCAGTTAGTTATGAATACTAACTTTGACCACATCAACAGTTTCAAAAACAAAGATTGTGATAGTTAATTTTTTCCTTAATTTTGATATAAATATTTTATGGGTATATATTAACCATTTTTTTCTTTCCCTAAATTCAGAGGAAAGCATAGCATGCAAATAGGAAAAAAAACCAGGATTAGCTATTTGAAGTGTCTTTCATTGTATAAATAGACAGCTTGGGATATCCTCTATTTACAATTTGAAGCTGACTAACTTAATGAGGAAGATGTAAATACCAACACTCCTGTAGTTATTGTATGAGAACAGAACCTCATGGAACAGGATAGAATTCTTCTTTCAACAAATTGCAGATATGGGGGACTTTGCTGCTTTTCCTGTTTCTAGCAGTAAAAACAGTTACTTTTTCCATTGGAGGAAAAAGAGAACAAGAGGATGAATGTGTCCATCATTCAATAAAAGGAAAGAATAAAATATTATAATGGGATAGATAGATAGCTCTATACTACATAGAGCTGCTATAACTGATTATAGTAACATAATTTTTAAAAAGAAATACTCAGAAGAATTTTCATTTTCCTCTTTTATAGAATTTCCTGCAAGACATTGTTCTAAACAAGACAATTTTGATCAATGATCCACTTGTTATTTTAATTTGAAGGAGCCTATCATACAATAGGCAAACTACCAGGAATAATTTGACTATATGGTATCCATCCATAGTAAACAATATAGCCTTTAAAAGAACTTGTAGTATCATAGTCCCAGATTTCAAGATATACTACAAAGCTGTAGTAATCAAAACAGTATGATACTGGCACAAAGATGACACAGAGATCAATGTGAACAGAAAAAAGAGCCTAGAAATAAAGTCAAAATTATATGGTCAAATAATCTATGGCAAAGGAGGCAAGAATATACAGTGGTGTAGTGACAGTCTCTTCAACAAATGGTGCTGGGAAAACTGGACAGCTACATGTAAAAGAATGAAACTGGACCACTTTCTTACACCATACATGAAAATAAATTTAAAATGGATTAAAGACCTAAATGTGAGACCTAAAACCATAAAACTCCTAGAAGAAAACATAGGCAGTAAATTCTTTGATATTGGCCATAGAAACATTTTTCTACATATGTTTCTTCAATCAAGGGAAACAAAAGCAAAATTAAACTATTGAGACTATACCAAAATAAAAAGCTTTTGCACAGCAAAGAAAACCATCAACAAAACAAAAAGACAACATAATGAATGGGGAAAGATATTTGCAAATGATATATCTGATAAGAGGTTAATACCTAATATATATAAAGAATTGTACAGTTCAGCACCAAAAAGCCAATAATCTGATTGACAAATAGGCAGAGGGCCTGAATAGACATTTTTCCAAAGAAGACATTCAGATGACCAACAGACACATGAAAAGATGCTCAACATCACTCATCATCAGGGAAATGCAAATCAAAACCCTAATGAGATATCACCTTACACCTGTCAGAATGGCAAAAATAAAAAACACAAGAAATAACAAGTGTTGACAAGGATGTGGAGAAAAAGGAACCCTTGTGCACTGTTGGTGGGAATGCAAACTGGTTCAGCCACTGTGGAAAACAATATGGAGGTTCCTCGAAAAATTAAAAATAGAATTACCATATGATCCAGTAATTCCACTACTGGGTATATATCCAAAGAAAATAGAAAACATTAATTTGAAAAGATATATGCACCCCTATGTTTATTGAAGCATTATTTACAATCGTCAAGGTATGGAAGCAACCCAAGTGTCTATCGACTGATGAATGGATAAAGAAGAAGTGGTATATACATATATATATATACAATGGAATATTACTCAGCCATAGAAATGAATGAGATCTTGTCATTTGCAACAACATGGATGGACCTAGAGAGTATAATGCTATGTGAAATAAATCAGTCAAAGAAAGACAAATACCTTATGATTTCACTCATATGTGGAATTTAAGAAACAAAACAGATGAACAAAGAAAGATCAAAACAACAAAAAAACCCAGATTCTTAAATATAGAGAACAAACAGGTAGTTGTCAGAGGGGTGGTGGGTGGGTGGGGAATAAAGTGGATCAAGAGTACATTTATCTTTTTTTTTTTAAGGTTTTATTTTTTTATTTGAGAGAGAGTGAGAGCTAGAGAGAGAGCAGACACAGAGGGAGACAGAGAGGGAGAGGGATAAGCAGACTCCCCGCTGAGCAGGGAGCCTGACGTGGCGCACGATCTCAGGACCCTGGGATCATGACCTGAGCCAAAGGCAGACATTTAACCTCCTGAGCCACCCAACTGCCCCAAGAGTACATTTATCTTAATGAGCACTGAATAATGTATAGAATTGTTGGAGTCATTATATTGTATACCTGAAACTAATTTAATTCTGTATGTTAATTATACTTCAATAAAAAAAAAAGAACTTCTACAAATGATCTTTGAAGTTATATGTATCATGGATATCTTTTAAAATTTAAAGATAGACTAGTTTCCAACTTGTAACTAGCTGTGGGTTAACTAGAGATGCTTCATATTTAATCTTGTTTTAGTGATTAGCCCCAAATGAAATAGTCAACTAGTTATTGGACAAGAGGACTGCAATGGGTTACAAAGATCTATCTAATTTCATTTTAAGAATTGAGAGCTAACAAGGGAAAAACTCAAACATGTTTTAGGTAGCACAAGAGTATATCTAAAGTATTTCATATTGGAATGTAGATCAGGGACTCAGTCCAGAAATCAAGTCCAGAAATGTTAGATTCTGTCCTTTTCTTCTCCATAGCTGGTTTTGAAGATTTGGTTGGAATAAACATTTTCCCCAAGTTGGCTTTGACCCCATGATAAAATGTGGGGGTAGCTAAGTGGAAGTAAGAAGTTTCTTGTTTTGTTTTGGTAGGCCTACTATGCTATCATAATCAGAAACTCCTGGATAGGATAGTAATGGCCTAGAGAGTTTTCACAAGTATAAAGTGCTCTCTGAAGTTTCCATACATTGAAGGGAATGGAAGAATAGATAGGAAAATAAATATATTTAAAACATTTTATAACCTCCAAATGAATCCAAATTAAATTTGAGCTTGCCATAAATTACTCAGATGATAGCACAATAACATCCTTTCATTCACTCAACAAATATATATTTAGTTTTGACTATGGGATAGATTCTCAATAAGCCCTGGGAATTTAGTGATGAACAGAGTCCCGTTTCTTTGTTTACATTTTAATGGTAAAAAGAAGTAAATGAGCCCTTACTCATTTGTGGAGAAGTGCTAGGGGATATGAAAGTACTTTGGTGGATATATGATTTGGGATGGCAGGATGATTGGGGGAAGCTGGGGGAGAGTGAGTTCAGAGCTGAGACCTAACTGATGAATAGACATTGGCTAGATGACGAAAGGGAGAAGTATTCAAGTGATAAGAATGCTGCATGCAATAGTCTAGATGCAAGAAAGAATGCGGTGCATTTAGGGAACTGAAAGAATTTCAGCATACCTGGAGCTGAGCATTGCATTTATATGTGTGTGTGTTTATGAGATCATGGTAGAAGAAATTAGAATGAGCCAGACTATAAAGGGATTTGTACACCACATGAAGAGATTTTAATATTATCTTAAGGTTAACGAGGAGTTGCTGATGAATTTTGGGCAGAGGACTGGAGAGACCTCCATTTTTGCATGGATCATTTTGGCTTTATTGGGAAGGATGGATTGGCTGGATGATAAAACTCAGCCTGGAAAGAAGGTCAAGGATTCATGCAGGGTAAGAGAATATGAGGTCATAGGTGATGATAAAGAGGATGGGGAATTGATTTTATAGCCAAATGGTGGGCTGTAACCAATGTAATGGCCAAATTGCATGAACCTCAAGGCAGTAGTGTTTTTGTTCTGTTATAGACAAAAGAGATGGAAAAGGAATGGTGTAAAAACAGGAGGGAAAAGTGAGGAGCTTGTTGGCTTCACCTCCTAATACTGAATAAGCAACCTTGGTTTAAGAGGCTTATAGAAGTATGGTCTTAAGAAAGTTGGGACTTTTATTCAAATCACAGAAATGAAGAGAACTTTCATCCAGAGGTACAAAATGTTCAAGTAGTTACATAGGTTTCAGAGGAGATAGAGTTAGAGAGAGATCAAGCCCTGCATGGGGGCTCCATGCTAGGCATGGAGCCTGCTTAAGATTCTCTCTCTCCTTCTCCCTCTGCTCCTCCCCCAGCTTGCATTCTCTTTCTCTCTAAAAAGATTATGCAAGATAGTCTAGTCCAGTGGTTCTCATCTGGAAGTTATTTTGCCTGACAGGAACATTTGGCAATGTTTGGAGATATTTTTGGTTGTCACAATTGGGGTGGGGGTGAGGTAGGGTAGAGTGTGAGTATGTTGCTAATGGCATCTAGTGGGTAGAGGTCTGGGATGCTTCCACACATCTTACAGTACACAAGCCAGTGCCCCACAACAAAGGTTTTTCTGGGCTAGAAATTCCAAGTGCCAAGGTTGAGAAACTGCCATAGATTTAAACAAAAGCTGAGTAGTCACTGGTTTTATAATGTATTACATAGCAGTTCCCCAATATTTTTTTTGCACCAGTTAAGCATTTTTAAATATGAATTTAATATTTTCTACCATTTAGCAATTTGTCTCTAGAGTAAGAATGGAAAAATATCAATTTGAACTAAATATATATCTAGTAAAATAAAATACCAATCTTTAGAGTTTTCAAATGCCGTAATCTTTAAACTGAAGTATGCACAGTCCTGGAGTCTGTAAAGGTTTTCTAGAGGATCTGTCATTGTGGATCATTGTAAGGAAATTAATTGTTGTATCTACAACTTCCATAAACACTCTTATGCAATTAATCTGCCCGAGAGCCTCTCTGTGGTCCTACAGTTGCTTTCTTACTTCCTTCTCACGGTCTTCTTTCTTTCACCTTATAACAGAATGAGAGACCTCTCATTCTTTTAAAGTTGTATTAGAGTGAATTACAGTTGTAGAAGCCTCTGGACACCATTTTTTAAAAAAGATTTTATCTATTTATTTGAGAGAGAGAGAGAGCAGGAGAGAGAATCTGAAGCAGACTCCACACTGAATACAGAGCCCGACGTGGGTCTCGAGCCCAAGACTGCTAGATCACGACCTGAGCTAAAACCAAGAGTCAGATGCTCAACCCACTGAGCCACCTAGGCGCCCCTACCTCTGAACACCATTAATGGAATTGTTTGAGAATGTATACCTCCTGAGGGAGAACAAAGCAAAAAGTTTCAATATGAAATATTGAAGGCAGTGGTGGTGACATATTTAATTTTGGATCCAAACCCAAGACACAGTTCTTTGCCTCTGCTTATCTCTTTTCCTGTCTGTCCAGTTTTTTTTTTTTTTTTTTTTAAGATTTTATTTATTTATTTGACAGAGAGAGACACAGCGAGAGCAGGAACACAAGCAGGGGGAATGGGAGAGGGAGAAGCAGGCTTCATGTTGAGCAGGGAGCCCGATGAGGGGCTCAATCCCAGGACCCTGGAATAATGACCTGAGCAGAAGGCAGATGCTTAATGACTGAGCCACCCAGGCGCCCCCGTCTGTCCACTTTAAAAAGTAATTTAGAAGTGAAAAGGTTGGGGCACCTGGGTGACTTAGTTAAGCGTCTGCCTTCGGCTCAGGTCATAATCCCAGGGTTCTGGGATCAAGCCCCGCATCGGGGCTCCCTGCTTCTCCCTCTCCCCCTGCCACTCCCCCTACTTGGGCTCTCTTGCTCTCTCTGTCAAATAAATGAATAAAATCTTTAAAAAAAAAGTGAGAAAGTTGTCATATAAATGCATATTAATTATTTGAATTTTTAAAATTGTTAGATTTTGGGGGGATTTATGCATTATGAAATCCAATTATTGTACTGTTCTGAAATGCAAGGATGCCACCAAGAACAAATAAATTGAAGAAGATAGTATTTTTTATACCTGAACTAAATAACCACAGAGGGTCGCACTTTAAGTTTTAATTTTTATTTATTTATTTATTTAAAAAAAAAGGTTTTATTAATTTATTTGACAGAGAAAGTATAAGTGGCAGGGAGGGGCAGAGGGAGAGGGAGAAGCAGGCTCCCCATTGAGCAGGGAGCCCTATCTGGGGCTCTATCCCAGGACCCCAAGATCATGGCCTGAGCCGAAGGCAGACACTTAACTGACTGAGCCACCCAGGCGCCCTGGGATCGCACTTTTAAAGATCATGTACAGGCTTCCTTATTTTCTCTTCCATTTATCAATTGTCATTTTTGTTCTCTGGGTTCCCATATATCATAGTAATCATCGTCAGTTTTCTTCTTAATCAAGAAATGGCTGGGAATTAAGATTTGTTAGAATTCTAGAGAAAAAAAATGAGTCAATTTTTATATGAGAGTCCATGGAGTCCTTTATTTATTATTTTTATTGTTATGTTAATCGCCATACATTACATCATTAGTTTTTGATGTAGTGTTCCATGATTCATTGCTTGTGCATAACACCCAGTGCTCCATGCAATACATGCCTTTAAATAAAATTTATGATATTTAGCATACGGATTTTCCAGTGCTGTATTTTTAACTTTATTGAAGCTTACTTACTCTAAAGTTCACCAATTGTAAATGTAAACTTTAATGATTTTTAGTAAGTTTATAGAGATTTCCCACAATATTCACAATCGTTTACACCATTTCCACTACCTCAAAAAGTCCTTGTGTTCTTTTGGAGCCAAGCTCTACCTTCACTGTCAACCCCAGGCAACCACTGTTCTCCTTCTATTCTATTGATTTGTTTTTTCTGGGCATTTTTTTTTTTAATTTTATTTTTCTTAGATTGAGAGGACGCATGCACATGCGCGAGCGGGAGAGAGAGAATCTTAGGTAGGTACTGTGCCCAGTGTGGAGCCTGAAGCAGGCTCCATCTCTCGACCCTGAGATCATGAGCTGAGCTGAAATCAGGAGTCCAGCGCTTAACCGACTGAGCCACCCAGGCGCCCCTTTTCTGGGCATTTTAAATAAATTGAACCACAGAGTATCCTTTATTTTTTTGTCTCTGGCTTCTTTCATTTAGCATAACACTTTTAAGGCTTATTCTTGTTATAGCATATTTTTTTAAGGTTTTTTTTTTTTTTTTAATTTTTATTTATTTGACAGAGAGAGAGCATAAGCACAAGTAGGGGAGGGGCAGAGGAGGAGAAGCAGGCTCCCTGCTCAGGGGCTCGATCCCAGGACCTTGGGATCATGACCTGAGCCAAAGGCAGCCGCTTAACTGACTAAGCCACCCAGGCGCCCCTGTTATAGCATATTTTATTAGTTTATTCTTTTGATTGCTGAATAGTATTCCGTTTTATTTAGTCACCAGTAAATGGTCATTAGACTGTTTCTAGTTTTTGGCTACTACAAATAATGCTGCTATGAACTTTCACATATAAGTCTTTGGACGTTTTTCCTCTTTCTTGGGTAATTTCCTAAAAGTGAAATTGCTGGATTGTATAATATGTTTATATTTAAATTTTTAAAGAAATGGCCAAAATCTTTTCAAAGTGGCTGTACCATTTTATATTCCCACCAGCAGTAAATGAGGTTTCCAATATCTCTTTATTCTTACCAATATTTGTTATTGTCTGTCTTTTTTGTTATAAATCATCTAGTGGGTGTGAAGTAGTATCTTGTTTTGGTTTTAATTTGTACTTTCGTAATGGAAATAATGTTGAGCATCTTTTCATCTGCCTATTTGTCATTCATATATCTTCTTCGGTTTAGTGTTTGTTCAAATCCTTTGCCCATCAAAAAAAATTTTTTTTGGTCTTCTTACTGAGTTATGTTCTTTGTATGTTTTGTATATATTCCTGTATCAGATATATGATTGGCAAATATTATCTCCTTGTCTGTGACTTGTCTTTTCATTGTTTTTAAAAATGGTGACTTTGAAGTGCAAATTTTTTAACTTGGATGTAGTCCAGTTTATTACCTTTTTCCTCTTATGTAGATTGTGCTTTTGGAATTGTATCTAAGAACTTTTGCCTGATCCAAGATCATAAAGATATTCTCATATGCTTTTTTCTAGAAGTTTTATAGCTTTCACTCTTACATTTAAGTGTGTATTCCATTTTTAAAATGTTGTATGAGGTAAGAATCTAAATTAATCTTTTTGCATATGGATATTCAATTTTCCCAGCATCATTTCTTTAAAAGACTGGATTTTTTTTTAAGATTATTTATTTATTTATTTATTTGAGAGAGAGAGAGAGAGAGTGAGAAACAGCATGAGAGGGGAGAGGGTCAGAGGGAGAAGCAGGCTCCCCGCTGAGCAGGGAGCCCGATGTGGGACTCGATCCCAGGACTCCAGGATCATGACCTGAACCGAAGGCAGTCGCTTAACCAGCTGAGCCACCCAGACACCTAGAAAGAATGTCTTTAACCCATGGAATTGCCATGGTATCTTTGTAAAAAATCAATTGACCATAAATGTAAGGTTTATTCTGCATTCTAACTTCACCTCTTGGGGTCAGAGAAGATACTTTGTGTGATAACTATCTTTTAAATTTTTTTTTTCTTTTAAGATTTTATCTATTTATTTGAGACAGAGAGAGAGAGCATGAGGTAGGGAGGCAAGGGGAGAAGGAAAAGCAGGCTCCCTGCCGAGCAGGGAGCCCAAGGAGGGCAGACCCCAGGACCCTGAGATGATGACCTGAGCTGAAGGCAGATGTTCAACCAACTGAGCCACCCTGGCTCCCCTTTTCAAATCTTTTGAGACTTGATTTGTGACTCAACATATGTCTTATCCTGAAGAATGCTCCATGTGTACTTGAGAAGAATGTGTGTTCTGTTGTTGGGTAGAGTGTTCTGCTCATGTCTTCCAGATCTGGTTGGTTTATTATGTTCTTCAAGTCCTCCATTCCTTACTTATCTTTTGTCTGGTCGTTTTAACCATTACCAAGGAGTGGGGTACTAAAGTCTCCAACTGTCATTGTAAAACTGTCAATTTCTTAATTTCGGCCAATGTTTGCTTCATATATTTTGATGGTCTGTTATTATATATGTAAATGTATATAATTGTTGTATCTTGCTATATTGAATCTTTTATTAATATGTAATGTGCTCCCTTTGCTTTTTTGTAAACTTTTTTGATTTAAAGTCTATTTTGTCTGATATTTGTATGCCACCCCTGCTCTCTTTTGGTTACTATTTGCATGGGCTGTCTTTTCCCATCCTTTTGATTTTAGTCTATTTTTATCTTTTAATCTAAAGTGAGTGTCTTCTGGACAGCATGTAGTTGGATCATGTGTTTTTAATTTGCTCTTCCAATTTCTTTCTTTTGATTGGAGAGTTTAATCCATTTATATTTAAAGTAATTATTGAAAAGAGGGACCCACTTCTGTCATTTTCTTCTGGAAATTGCTTCCGCAGGAGGATGAGGGACTTGCAACAGTAGGGAGCGGGTGCAACAATGGCTGCCCACCTCTGGGTCTGCACTCTTAGGATTAGAAGCAGCAATCAGTGATCGAAGCACCAATGCCTGATATTTGCAGGACAAAATCCTTATTGTCCATCCTGGTTCTCTCAAGCTGCTTGCAAGCTGCTCCAAACTGCCATGGGGCTGAGGGGTGGAAGATGGGTAGCTGCTATTGTGTTAAGAGCTGAAATCGACTGAAATTAACTGTGATTTACCCCGTTCCCTGGAAGTTAGAAGTCTCCAATACTCTCCAGAGCTCCAAAACAGTTACATGAGAGAGATTCTGCCCAAACACTGCTAGTGTTGTGTAGGTGGTAAGATAGATTCCTGGTGTTTCCTGTTCTGCAATCTTCCCAGAATTCTAAGAAAGGCAGTTTTATAAAGATTGTTTTATGCAGTCTTACTTTTTTGGATCATTTGAGAGAAGAAATGAAGAAAATATACATTCTCTTATAATTTCCACACATTTATCTTTTTTGGTACTCTTCAATTTTTTTGTGTGGATTCAAGTGTTACTGAATAATATTGTATTTCAGCTTGAAGGACTTTCTTATTTGTTCTGTGTCAGGTCTGCTAGTAGCACACTGGCTTAATTTTTTTTTTTTTTTAAGTCTGGGAATATCTTTATTTCAACTTTATTTTTGAAGGATTATTTTTCTGGATATAGGCCCATCTTTGTTTGTTTGTTTGTTTGTTTTTTCTCTTTCTTTCAGTACTTTAAGTATAGCATCCCACTGTCTTTTGGCTTTTTCTGTTTCTTATGAGATGTTAGCTGTAAATTTGTACATGAATATTTGAATTTTTCTTGCTGATTTCAAAACTTCGTTTTTGTCCTTTGGCATTCAACATTTTGACTATGATGTGCCTAACTATGGGTCACTTTTTATTTATTTTACTTGAAGTGCACTGAACTTTTATCTGTATACTAATATTTTTCATTAAAATCATGAATTTTTTGGCTATCATTTCTTCAAATATTTTTCTGACCCTTTCTCACCTTTTCTTCTGGGACTCTAATCATGCATATGTTTAGAGTCTTGATGATGTCCCACAGGTCTCTGAAGCTCTGTTCATTTTCTTTATCTTTTTTACCCTCAGTTCTTTGGATTAGATCATTTCTATTGATCTATTTTCAAGTTCTCTAATTATTTTTGCTGTCATCTCAAATCTACTGTTGAATCACTTTAATGAATTTCTCACTCTAGTTATTGTACTTTTTAACTCCACGATTTCTATGTGGTTTGTTTTTATAATTGCAATTTTTTAATTTGAGACTCTACTTTTTTTTTTTTTTTTGAGAGAGAGAGCGCATGGTCCCATGCATGTGTGGGGGTGAGGAGAGGCAGAGGGAGAGGGGGAGGGAGAGAGAGAATCTGAAATCCAGTCGGACACTTAACCCACTGAGCCACCCAGGTGCCCCGAGAGTCTATTTTAGATAACTCATTGTTAGCATGTTTTCCTATAGTTCCTTAAACATGTAAATATCATATCTTGATATTTTTGTTGTTACTGATAACTAATCATTTTAGATAATATATTGTAGCAACTCTGAATTCCGAGGTTTTCCCCTGTGGACTATTGTTGTTGTTGGTGGTGGTAGTGATGTGTGTGTGTGTTGTGTCTGTGTGTCTGTTTAGCAACTTGCCTGGACTAAATATATGGAATCTGTTTTCTTTTTCTTTTTTTTATCTTAAAGATTTTATTTATTTTTTTGAGAGCGAGAGCAGGGGTAGGGGTGGGGAAGGAGAGGCAGAGGGAGAGGGAGAAGCAGACTCCCCACTGAGCAGAGAGCCCGACGCGGGGCTCGATCCCAAGACCCTGAGATCATGACCTGAGCTGAAGGCAGCTGCTTAACTGACTGAGCCACCCAGCTATCCTGGAATCTGTTTTCTTCTACAGTATGCACAATTAAGAAAAATTCTTGTTCATATTCTTAATCCTGGCCTCCTCCCTATGTGGCCCTGTGATAACATAGCTTAGTGGTCAGCCAGTGATTGTTTAGAAATTGTGTTCAAACACCTTGACCCAGTAAGACCCGAACTTGCTTCACATCGATCTGTGTGTTCAGAAACATATCAAAATTCAGGCAGTTTACAAGTCTGTTCCCAGCTTTTGCTTTCTTCCAGGCCCTCTCAGTTCTCTCAGGTGCATGCACAAGGCCTCACGTTCAGCCAGGAGTGAGTGGATAGCTCGGGTCCTTTCTGGTCTCACTTGTAGAGGCTGTGCTTCCACAGGCTTCCAAATTTCCAGAGACTTGTCAGAATTTATCAATCTCACTTGAATGAGACTGTGGGACTATGGTTGTCTCATCCCTCAATTTCTTGTTGTTGTTATTATTTTAGCTAGTTTGCCATTTTTTGCTTGCTCTGACCAGGACTACCATCTCAGGACAGCTTTGTCATTGGCCTTCCTGTTTGTTTGCTACAGAGATGGCTACTATTTTGGACAATTCCCACAGGCGTGGGATTGATCAGTGTTCTACTCCAAACCAAGTGAGCCCCCTCCAACAACAAAGCAGCTGTTTCTCACAGCTCGCATGCCCTTGTATGTCTACCATGACAACTAAGCTGGAGGACACTGAGGAAGGGGGCAGCCCAGACAAAAGTGATATAGACGCCCACTGTTCTTTCTGGAGGTTTTTCCTGAATAAATGCATCTCAATGTGTTGAATGCCTTTGGCTAATTTCCAGAGTCCTAAAATAGTTGTTTTGTTTTGGTTGGTTTGTTTGTTTTTACAATTTTCTTTAGTTGTATCCCTGTCTTTTTGGGGGGAGAACATTTGCTTATTCTGCCATTTTGGAAGTCACTTGCTCTAAAATATTCAATGATTGATAAGCATATTTGCTTCCTTTCTAGTTTTCAGTCATGTAGCAGATAGTTGTGATGCCTGGATAATAAGCAAGTGTGTTTTACCTACGACTCCATAAATATTACATCCTGATTTTTAGAAATACATGTGTCAGTGGAGCTATACGTGAACGGGGCTAATTTTCTTCATGTTTTAGAATGAATGTTATCTATTTATTTTTGAATGCTTTACCTATCTCAACTCTAAGATGGAGGATGAGGGAACAGAAGATAAAATTGAAAGTCTAGGATGGATAGTTATGATGTCTTTTCTACTCTCTTTCTTGATGACATTTTAGTAGTATGAAGTAAAGGGGAGTCAGCCATTAATAGTAGAACATGTACCACCTATTTGAAACCAAGTCTTTGAAGTATCCCAAGAGCTGACTTGACCAGATCTTGCAGGTCAAAACCACAGCAATCATTTAACAAGAAGAATCTGACACTTTACATTAAACCATGATGGCATTGCCCCTAATTTGATAGCTTCAAGGGGGTTGTACAGATATTCTGAAAAGAAATTATGATTTCTAATTTCAGAAGTTTATTACAAAATTATTATTATTATTTTTTATCTGTGGTGAGTTTGGGGAAGAAACACATCAGCTTAAGAAAAAACGTCTAAACACAGCCCCTCTATTTGGGTAAAATGGAATTTCACTAAAACAATGGAATTTAAAATTTAAATATCTTCAAAGCAGTTGTAGTTATAATTGTTTCCACTAAGGTGTGCTAGATCTCCAAATATTATTCATGCTCTCCTTGTGTGAGCAAATGCACTACACTGAATTTAGCAGTGTTCACTGCCTTTCTCCAGGCTGCCAAGCCCTCTGCCACACAGGAGGTTTTTGAGCTTGGAACAACAATGTGCTGTGCACGAATTCAGCGAAAACACAAAGAGACCAAGAAACCGTTTTTAAATTGTAAATGAGAAGGACAAATAGTTGCATTTTGAGTTGGTGATTTTTATAAACAGACTTGGATATTGGCTTTGATTTTGTAGAATAATTTGATTTGTCTGAGAAATTCTAGAAGGTTAACCTGACAGAAGGGAGTTTTTCAGGCAATTTTTCTTCTAATAAAACTCTTTAATATCCTATTATTATTTATAACTAGTGTTATAAATGTAA
Source organism: Phoca vitulina (assembly GCF_004348235.1). Classification (NCBI taxonomy): domain Eukaryota; kingdom Metazoa; phylum Chordata; class Mammalia; order Carnivora; family Phocidae; genus Phoca; species Phoca vitulina. The sequence goes on from NW_022589711.1 coordinate 4,356,197, forward strand.
GTTATTTTTGCTTTAATAGCATATCCATCTGCCTCTATTATTATTCATGATGATTTAAATCCCTATTGGTTTCTGAGATCATCTAGTGAAATTTGAAAAAAAAAAAAAAATTAACACAAAAGAGCAGTTCCAAATAAGTATTTTAGACAGGAAGTGGCACAGATTCGGAAGCATAGCAAAAACTTTTTTGGGGTAGAAAGAAAAAAATGATTCCTTTTATTTGCAGTACTGAGCTTAATTTTTTCCAAGTCTTAAAATTGCTAATCAGAAATTTAGCTATCTTGTTAAGGCCTTCCATATAGCTGTTAATTTAATGGTAGTCTCTGGAGTTTGGTCAGGAGAATATGCCAATTTTTCCCATAAACCAATTATGTATGGGTTCTACATGGAAGGTTCTACACCTTAATCTGGAAGCACTTTTATATATGCAAAGAACTTCTTTTGGTCGTATACTTCTGTTTGGAATGTGCTTTGGAGCTGTTTTGTTTTCTTTATCTTACAGCGGTTTCAGTTAAAAAGGCAATTTGTACTTTCTCAATTCCAAACCAGTGTTATTGTTAGCTTCAGCAGCTTATCGACTTCCGTCATTTAGTTTTATAATTTAGATTATATTGACTGATCATTGTGATCAATGGCCATTTTAATAATGATTTTAGAATGTCAGCTCTAAACTTAAAGAAAATTTCACATGCTATAGCAATTAATCTTAAATATTTGGCGTGGTTTATTTGTGTAGGCAAAGAGTACTTTATATTCAGTTAATCAGCTGGGAATCAATTGATAACTAACTGCTTAGTTGTAGGTTGTTTTAAAAATAACAACTTTTTTTGGACCAAACTGAAAGCTTTGCACCAAAATAATATCTCTTCATAGATAAAAACTATGGTTCTAACTCCACAGTTCATGTTATTATAAAATGTTGCCTTCTATACCCAGACCAAATTTCATAGTATTTAAAAAATCTTTTTGAAAATAAAAAAGTCTTTTTGGCTATAGTAAGTCTTCTTTTGTTTTGATGAATTTTCAAAATAATGGTAAAATGCAGACTCAAGTAAGTAAATTTTTAGGTGTATAGAAGAGTTTCTAAAAATTTTCATGTGAGTATTAGAGAAAATGACATTGTTTTGTCATTCTACTGCTTTCTCATCTGGTTATTAAATTAATGAGTTGGATAAATGTAAAATGACATCTGTACTTAAGCCGAGATACATTGTTTAAATAATTAATAGTAGAATAATCAGGAAACAATTCAGGACTATAAAGTTTTTACAACGTTAACCCAGAAAACCCTTTCATCTGTGAGATCTTTTGTGTTGATTTATTGAAATAATTGTCTCCATAATTATTAACTGCTAAATCATGGTGATTAATTACTATTTCCTAAAACTTTAAATAAGGGAATAAGATTTATTGAGCCCATTTTGAATATATCTAGAGATAGAGAGGAGTAGTATGTTTCCCAACATAGAAACTTAGAGAAATTATTCTTCAATGTAACAAATATAAAACAAATAGAACTCTTTAGGCTGATGTTAACTTCAAGTTATTTAAAAATACTTTCTAAAAACAAAGAGGAACGACCTTTGAATACCACAGAGCCAAAAGCTAATGAGAGAAAATTAGGATGGTGCAGAAAAGGTATCTGAACACACTAATTACTTGTTAAAATGATACAAAGGGCAAAATGAAAATCTTCAGCATGTGGAATAGTAGTAACTGCTGGTTGAATGGAAGGCACGGTGCAGCCTGAGGGTGGATTGACTCAAAATGTAGGAAGGCATGTCAGTGGTGCTTGGCTCCTTAAGATGAGGCATTTCATCTGCTTTGGTTTAGATTTGGGGCATTAATACCTGTGTTTTCTGAGAAGTGAGGCCTGTTCGGAATTTAATTAGAGGGGCAGAAACTCTGCCAGGAATATTTAGACCAATTAATGCCCTACATTTAATATGAAAAAACATTTTCTTAAATCCACCATATTTCCTATTTGACAAGAAATGAGACTAGAATGTTCCCTCAACATGCTTTCTGAGAAATAAGCACAAATGATGTGAATTCTATACATAATGATTTTTGAGAAATATGTGCATGTATTAAAGTAAATTATATATATATATATACATACATATATATATATATATTTTTGCTTGAATTAATGAAATAAGGGTGCAAACCCCATGTAAATTAGGAAACACTAGCCATCTGCATTCAAGGAGAAATTGGGCTTCGTTCAATGCCAAGGTCATACTGAGAGACCAACACTAGCTACATAAAGCCACTTCAGGCTTTGCTACAAAGCTATTATTGACATGAACAATTCCAAACAAGTTTTGGAGCAGGAATGGAGAAGTTGGGTGAAATGAAGGCAGTGGAGCTGAGGGAGGGCAGAGATTGAGTAGAGGTGTAAGGTCTTTATGGCGGGGGTCCTGGAAGCCCAACATCAGGAAGACTCTAAGGAAGATAGAGGCAAAGACAGATCTTCCTTCACAATTTTATGAGAGTCAAATTAATTCATTAATTCTGAATTAATTTTTCTTTAAGTTGGAGAAGAACAATATTGCATATCTGGAAGCTTAAGCATGGAAAGTGGAGAGCTGAAACGAGGAAGCTTTCACATGGCATGCGGGCTGTGGGCTTGGGTGACGGTGATGATGGGGACCAATCTTGAAAGACACAAGCGATACTGCACGTAGCTATTCCCTGGAGAGCAAGGCAGTTTATAAAAGCGTAGGACCAGAGAAAATAAAAATTGTAATAGAAGATCAGGAATGGGAAATACATAGGCCTAGGATCTGAAAAAATTAATAAAGGTGGTCTGTAAATTTGGCTCTATATATCTTGGTACTCAAAGCAAATCATTTTCATTATCCACAGAGAAATTATACCAGTTTCTCAAGAGAAGCAAATAATTTTCTCTTATTGTGTTCTAAAAGAATACAGAAGAGGATTTTCTTATTAACAGTTTATTACTTTGCATTAATTTTTTTGTCCTTTTAAAATGCAAACACCCAAGGAGAATATATGCTGTATAAAATCACTAATACCTGCAAATTACAAATAATTTTCTTATGTCCTGTGGTAGGAGGATGGGCTTAACTTTGGCAAGGGTGATTCATGGAATCAGTAAAGAATGGCTTATAATTTAATTTCCCTTCCCCAGATTTTTCATTCCAATTCTCTGAGTTCAAGTTTACCTACATTTGAAAAGAAATGGAACATTTGATGATCTGTATAGAAAATTATTTAATGAAGCTACTAAATGATACATAGATTACAATTTTTGGTATTAGGCATCCTGCAGCATCTTTATGGTTGCTGGCTTACCCCATACGATCCATTTTGTCAGTAAACCCTCACTTTTTTAACAAGCAAATATTGTGGATAATTTTTGAGAACATACTTCCTAACTACTAACTAGATCATGGTCACTATTAGCTGATTCAGGGAAACCATTTTCTAAGAGAAGTATCCTCAAAGCAGTTTCCAGTCTGTCCTTAGGCTGACTCAGGGTGAGGGGGTAATTGACGTTTATCTGAGGTATGTGCTATACTACACCTGCAGTGAATAATCTTTAGTTTTGGTAATGAGTGCTCAGTATTTGACATTGACAGGTCACATCATTCTATTTTTTTAACCTTCTTTCCTCATGTTTATTGTCTCATATTCTTGAAAATGTTTCTTGTCCACTTTATTAACATTTTAATCATTGGGGCAGAGAAAGCATTGTATCTCAGAATATTTCTTCATGTCTGTTGGTTTTCTTTTGGTTTTTAATAATTAATGTGCAAATAAAGAAAGAATAAATTGCATTTGAAAAGCCAGATAAACTCCATAACTCAACAGTAAATTAAAGGGTGAGTCTGAGAGATAGTGAGCTCTGAAAACACCAAAATCATGAGTCCAAATATAATCCATATTCATTTTTTGCTGTAAATATTGCTTTTATAATTAATTTTTAACATTGGGGTCATGTGACATATATCAAGGAAGGGAAATGACAGCTTTAATTGGCTATACATTTTGTAGGCTTTTTTTTTCTTTCCTGAAGTGGGTTTGAGATAGTTGAATATATAGCTTTTATCGTGATCTCAAAGGGAAAAATTGCTAGTTCCTCCCTAAGATGCCCAAATATTCCAAAAGTACACAAAGCATATCAGTGTGTTTCTTCTGTCTGGTCTTTGGTAAGGGGCCATTTAATGTCCCTGAGAAGCCTTGAAGATGCTCATCAGTGTATCTCTATTTTTTTTTTTTCTAAGTAGATTTTACTTTTTTTTTTATTATTATGTTATGTTAATCACCATACATAACATCATTAGTTTTTGATGTAGTGTTCCATGATTCATTATTTGCGTATAACACCCAGTGCTCTATGCAGAACGTGCCCTCTTTAATACCCATCACCTGGGTAACCCATCCCTCCCCCCCCCAGTGTATCTCTATTTTAACCTCAGCTCAAAAATCCTTTGTTGTGACTATCCTCCAGTTAAAGAAGAGAAGATGGGGTTTTTTATTTTACTTGGTCAATGGGGAACTACCTGACAGATGACAAATCTTCTCTTTCACTATTGAACACAATATTTTGCTTTCCTGTATTTTCTGTCCTCACAGTCTGGAGTATATGTTTGATCTAGGACACAGCAGTAAGAAGGAGCTTCTAATAGTCTACTGGACAGGACATTGATTTAATTTGTATTAATTTTTCCAGCTCTCATCTTTGGAACTCGAAAACCCCAGACTAATCTCTCAAACTTGAATAGGAAATACTGCATGTGCATAAAATATTTCTGCCTCTAAAAATCTTTCTCCAAAATAATTGCAAAAGTAAGAAAATGGGAGAGAGAGCACAGAGTACATGGAATGGAAAGGTCTAGAAGCCTACTACATGAGGAGAAATGATATCATGGGGTGCCAACATGATAATTCACTTTAGTTAATAAAGAAGAAACCAAAATTTCATTTTATATGCAACAGAGAGACTGGTCCCTCTCAGATGAATGTATTTTAGTATGTAAGTCAGTTAACCTGTATTTACTTAGAATAGACAACACAATATTAGCTATCTGTTCCTTGTATTGTTTTCTAGGCAGAAAATTTTCCACTGATATGTTGTCAATTATGTAATATATGACAACAGGGTTTTCCTCTTATTAAAAAGTCCCAAGCATGAATATCTGCTGTTTCTAGACTTTAATATGAAATTAAATGTAAGATTTTTATAGCTCATGTAAATAAATTCCTACATCTGGTAGCAACTGCTAATATTAGTAATTGAAAAAAGTTAAACTTATATTCTAACAGAAAAACATATATAAGTCAAGTTTTAGCCCGGTAGGTTTAATAAACTCTCATTCATGACTATAACATTCAAAGTCAATTTAAAATAGACATTTTTTTTTTTAGTAGAAGATTAATTATTTTAGGCTTTAGTATATTTTTGGTAACTACATGTATATTTAAAAAACATTTTCTCATTTGTTTCTTTTCTTCCTCAATGGTAAAACTCTCTTTTAAGTTTTCTGAGTTTTATTTCTGGAGGAAATATACTTCTCAATTTTTCCCTATGCAGATACGAATTATAATGTTTATCCTCAATTCATTCTCAACTGGAAAAGAGAAAGTCACCCAGACAAATGCACAAGAAACAAAAGGCTGCTCTTTTTCCCCAAGACTGTAAAGGATTTCTGTCAGATAGTAAAAACCTAAAGTTAGAATTTATTGGACAGGTGATGGAGGGCAATCTGTGGTTATGTTGGGATTTTCACAATTTTTCTATTTAAAATTGACCACAGATTTTATGTGGCATTTATAAAGGAAAATATCATCCTCACTGTATGAAGTCATGAATACTATTTTATAGAGTGTTTTAAGGGGAATCATGGCTTGAATTTTGAATTAATGCAGAAAAACTAAGGAAACTAAGGAAACCAACATAAAACAGTCTTATGTTTATACAGACTTATTTAGTCAAAATACGGCATTTATCTGAGGTAATATTTACCCAGGACAGGCAGTCAGGAGAAAATTTCTTTTCCGTAGGATCATCATAAAATAGTGTCCTAAGAGACAACTATTAAACCATGTATAAGTGCTGTTTACTTTTAACTTTCTTCCTTCTTAACTCACTCCTTAACACCGCTTATACTACAGAGAAGGTCAGAAAATATTTTGCTCTATTTTCATTTAGATTATTATAAACAATATATTTATAGAAGTGAGTAATTCATTCTTTAACTCTTTTTAGTGTGTAAGTCTGGTCATAACTTTCAGGAACTTAGAAAGTTGATTTTACATAAGACCACTAAATAAATGATATTCTATACTCTTTATTAACTATCTGGTAGATGGAAGAAAATGGCCCGAATGTTTGTTATGAATGACTTTAGGACTCTCTATTTAGTGAAAGTTTAAATACATGAAATAAATATAAAAATTCCAAAGGCTTAAATGCAATAAAAGCATGAGCTGTATGCTCCACTGAAGTTATGTGTCACACTGTTTGAAAACCTTAAAGTTCAGAGGCAGTATAAAAAGTCAGGTGAAATTATAGTTGCTAGGGTGGTTATAGATTTTTAAAATGATAAAATGACACAGGCCAATAGAAATCGGCAAAATGCAGGCTTCACGGTGATCCAACAGTAGTAACCATAAAAGTACAAGCATTTTGTAAATTAATGTCTTTTGAAAGGAAGATATTGGATATAGATAAATGGAAGTTGTAGGCATGTAACCCAGCACTTTTCTTACGCTCACAAATGATCTGTATCATATTATAAAAACTAGTGCAGTCATTAGTTATTATTGTATGAATAATTCTATAAAATTATTTTTATTATTTACTTTATGAGCAACAGTTCTGCTTTATGCAAATTCCTCAAAATAGTCACCAAAGCCCATCATTGTAGATAGCAAACAGCCACTAAAAATGGGGTTATTGTTGAAAAACACCTACAGGGCAACATGTACTTAAAAGTAATAAAATTGTATGTTTGAAACTACGACGATCTTTGCTTTACAACATAAAACGTTGAAACTGTGGGTTAAGACACTGGTCTTACACGCAGATTAATTTAGTTTTGAAAGAAATATCATACTGTCTTTTTAGTTTAGGTATTTAGAAGCTCATAAAATAGAAATGGTAACATTGTCCTTAAGCACTTTCAAAGGATCTTAGGAGAAGAAAAGATTCAGATATTAAGTGAGTAATCAATTAAAATTCAGCGATGCTGCCTAATTTGGATTTGTTTAAATTCATGGATAGTTTACAGGCTTTAAAAGTTTTATTATTTTTATGTGCACAGCCGGGCAAACCAAATAAACCAAATGTTGCTTTTTTAAAGTTACTTTAATTACTAGCTAAGAATCATTTGTAATTAGTCGAGTGTACAAACAATACTTGCCCTTGCTTATATAGCAGTTACTTACATGAAAATAGAGACTTGTAAATTTGAAAAATAATGTTTTTCTTTAAGAAGAAAATTATTTTTTTTGGAATTAACTTATGAGACTTCTTTGTCTATAAATAGTACAGAAGTAATTTCACCCAACTTCAGACTGAATTACAATAAATTCTATATAAATCAGTTTTGAACTAATGAACCGTAGAACAAGTGCATTTTCAAAGAAGAGCAACTTATGTATTGCTTATCTAATATTTTCTTTTGAGAGCATTTTATTTCTTCATGCTTCTACTTCTATGATTTCTAGATTGACCTTATTTTATATAATCTGAAATCCACGTATGAGAATTTCCCATTGACACCTAAGGTAAATTGGAGATAATTTATTTTAGAAGAAATTCTTCACTTTATGAAAATATTCACAACAGAATTACTTTGAATAATAAGATACTCTTGATGTCATTTAAACACACACATTTTAACTCCTACATTTTTAAGATTAGAAGCTATTTCCAAGATCATCTAAAATAGTCCTTTTCAAACTTTAACGCATATACACATTATCTGGGGATATTGTTAAAATGCAGAAGTGTTTCAGTACGCTGGGATGGGGCCTGAGATCCTGCATTTCTAACAAGCCCCCAGGGCCAATCCAAGGATCACACTTGGAGTTTTAAGGATCTAAAACATCTTTCTAAATGCAGTGATTCTTGGGATGATCTGCTTGCTTTATGAGGTTCTTTATTGCATCAAGATACACGCTGTGTGACTACGCTAGCCGATTCTTTTCTACATTAATATTTCCTGAAAGGCTCAGCAGAAGGAAACCAACTCTATTAATAACTGGATTTAAACTGAATTAGTGTTCACAGACTCAGCCTACTTCTGTCTTTTAAAACAAATTTGTCCTGATTTGTGAACTTGGTTGAGACATTTTAAATCTCTGGGTTTGAGTTTTCTCATCTGTGAAAGGAAGGTGTGGGATAAGAGGCTGAGCCTCAAGCAGGTATGCAAAGATATTTACTGTAGGAATAGAAGAATGAGTTCCAGCTTGATGTTTTGTGATTTTATAAATCAAGGGTGGGGTGTTTTCCTTGAAAAAAATGAAATTTAGGTCTGGATATTATTAATAAAAAGTAATTAATTGTATTTGGGTTTAAAAACCACTAGGTTGAGCTTGCAGACAGCAGATGAAGAGAAACAATTTGGGTGGTAAAGCATTAAAACTATTTTCAAGTGACAGCGCTGTCTCAGCAACTCAGTCCCCAAAGTTCTGAGGAGTGACCACACATATACTGGCTTTGTCTAAACTGACTTACCTCACGAACAATATATATATTCTCTTTGTGTGACCTACTTGAGGGACAAAGTTGCTAAAAGCTGAAAGATGGTCTCCAAGCCCTTTATTTCAATTAATCTTCCCTGATTAATTTACAAAGCACAAAGGAAGTATCTTAACCCATTAGATACCAGATTTCTCTACTCCTCATGTTTTTATTTCTTATATTTGGCTTAAACAAGAGCATTAAGTACTTTTATGCTTTATGTAAGGTTTATCATATGCACTGTAGTGACTAAACAAAAAAGTGGTGAACATATAAAAAAATGGCACAAGCTATTTGAAATGATAGTATCCAGGATGTATGTTCATGCTTACCATAACTAAAAATAAATTATTCTTCATTTCCATACCAACTCTATACTGTATCTGTGTATCTCTATACCTTCAACTTAGGTTTATAAGAAATTTCTGAGTTATTAAACTCGAGAGCTTCTGAGGACAAATTCTCTGGCTTTTTCTGTGTGGATGCATTCACAGGGTGAACAGTGAGGGAGGGAAAAGCATTTGGGAAGGCAAAGTAATCAGCAATGGAAATTAACACCATGCAGCTCGCTCCAGTCTCCTGTCTCTAACTGGCCAGAGCTGAGCCATGGACTATGGATACTCCATCTTTAGTCGGCTTAGCCTGACAATTAGAGAAGAGCATATGAAGAGCTTTTCTTGTGTTTTAACAAAAAAGAATTGGGATTTAGGAGAAATAATTTTTATTTTTTATTTTATTTATTTATTTTTACTTTTAATTCCAGTATAGTTAACATACAATGTTGTATTAGTTTCAGGTGTACAATATAGCAATTCAACAATTCTATACAAGAGAAATCATTTTTTTTAAAGAGTTTATTTCTTTATTTGACAGAGAGAGACACAGCGAGAGAGGGAACACAAGCAGGGGGAGTGGGAGAGGGAGAAGCAGGCTTCCCGTGGAGCAGGGAGCCCGACACGGGGCTTGATCCCAGGACCCTGGGACCACGACCCGAGCCAAAGGCAGAAGTCCAACGACTGAGCCACCCAGGCGCCTCCAAGAGAAATAATTTTTAAAGGAAAAGTTTGCTCAGGGTGGAAATTCAGGTAGTAGGAAGCCATTTGACCACACTAGTTGTTAAAAAAAAAAAAGTACTGAAATACTTCCCTTCTCTCCATTATTGAATGGCCATCTTTCGAGTCCTGCTTTCCTTTGTCCGTGACTGCCTTGGCTTCTTTCCCAGGTCCTCGTTATTTAACTAATATTTTTAAATATACCTTTGAATTTTCTCAATTTAAATAACATCTGTCTTTATATTTTAGAAAAAAAACCCCAGTGTCTGAGAACAGAAACGATGGTTGAGCACTTTCAAAGAAGAAAATATAATGCATATATAAAAGCAAATGTAAGTTAGCTGGCTATGTCCATGATGGTAATGTGTTTTTTGTTTGTTTGTTTATTTGTTTGTTTTTAAGGTTTTATTTATTTGTGAGAGAGGGAGAGAAAAAGCATGAGCCAGGGCGAGGGGCAGAGGGGGAGGGAGAAGCAAACTCCCTGCTGAGCAGGGAGCCTGATCCAGGGCTCCATCCAGGGCTTGATCCCAGGACCCTGGGATCATGACCTGAGCCAAAGGCAAACACTTAACTGAGCCACCCAGGCACCCCAATGGCAAGGTTTCTTTTTGACTGCCACCATCAATGAAAGTAAACCAGTAGAAAACAGTGGCCACAGAAATTTCCTTGTGTGTCTCAAATGAAAAGCTCTTTGAAATGCAAAGGGAAAAGACTTGGAGAAACTACTCCCCCACCTTCCGGATCTTTGATGCCCTCTTGAGAGAGGTGATCTGGGGACTGAAGTAATAGTAGCCTGGTATGGCTTTAAAAAATTCACAGAATAATCTCAATCAAACCTGTCCGCTTATAGTGTCAGTTTCAGGGTAAGTTAAATTAGAGGTTGCCTACATGATGTCATTGAAGGGGTGCTTCTCCCTATATCTCCTCAAATGTCATGATCTTTCGAAACTTATATTCCCTTTGATTCTTATTTTCTTTTCTGGTTGGTTGGAATGTTCAGTGAAAATGCTCCTCAGAACATTAGCAGCTATGACCCACAACTCTGGCTCTCACCCATTTCTCCAACTGTTCCGGGGCATTAAGTGGCTAAAGCTGAAGAACAGGGCAGAGAAGGAGCCTTCCTGCTCTGAGACCACTGACATCTGTTTGGAAATGATGGCTAGGAGAGGGTGTGTAATTCTGATGGCAAAAGGAGGCATCACCTCTGGAAATAACTGCAAATCCTTGCTTAGTACAAGGAGAAACTCAACTCAGACAAGGTCAGAGACATCATTCTTAGGGGTATGTTCCTTCTCAAATTTGAAGAGAGAATTAAAATATAATTATTAGTTTGAAAATTAATTAATGCTGGTAGTTCTTATTAGGAGTAACATGCTCTGTATTCCCAAGATTAACAATACTGAGTGATTTTGGAAATGATTTATTTCCAAAATCTCTGTGGCATTTGACAGAGTTGATCACACTCTTCATAATGAGAACTTTTTCTCTTCTGATTTTTTTGATATTATCCTGGCTCTCTGGCTATCTCTGAATACTAATGTTGTGTTTACTGTTTTGCTGTCTGCCCTTGCTGGGTCTTTTTCTTCTTCTTACAGTACCAAATTTCTTTCCTCACACCATCCCCCATACACAATTTGTTTTTATCCAATTCTCACCATTCAAGATTGTAGCAGCTTTTTATTGCTTCATGTAAATCACTCCCAGTCCTACCGCCCTGCTCCCTGACTTTGTTACAAAACTCTAGCTACACATTTCCAGCTGCCTGCTAGACATCATTATTTGCATGTTCTACAGTTTCTGTAAACTAAAAATTTCTCAGACCAGATTTATCACCTTTCTCCACAAAACAACTCATTGTTACTAAATTTCCAATTTCTGCCAATTATACTACTTTTCCCGCATTGACTCAGCCGGAAAAATATGAAGTTTCATTGGAGTCCTTCATCTCTGTCTAGTCAGACATCTCCTTCTTCCTTCTCATTTTTTAATTTGTCTGAATTGTAGCAGAATGTGCCACTCTGAAATATGGCTCTTTGATGTAAGAATTATTTTGAATTGATTATTTTTGAGAAGAAGCAGACACAGGAGAAGTTCTACAGATTAGAATTTATCCGTTTGTAAGGGAAATTAACATTTTTAAGAGAAATCCCCATTTGTAAGGGTAGCTCCCTCTCAGTACCAGGAAGAAGAGGATGACTAAATCACAAGAAACTCTTCATCAATGGAGAAGGCACTGGCTTAAATCTGCAGCACAACCTAACCCTTGTCACCTTTGTTACTGTGCTTCTCCTGGTACCTTCACATTGAGGGGGCTTCTGTCCCCTCAATCCCCAACATCTTTTTTGTCTTTAGCTGAAGATGGTATTTAAGGTGGTGGCTTGGGCCATTTTGAGGTTGGTTTTTGTTTTTTGTTTTTTGGTTTTTTTAGAGAGTGAGAGAGGGTACATATGCTAGTGGAGTGGGGGGAGGGGCAGAGGGAGAGGGAGAGTGAGAATCTTAAGCTCAGCGTGGAGCCCGACACAGGGCTTGATCTCACAACCCTGAGATCATGACTTGAGCCGAAATCAAGAGTCTGAAGCAACCGAATGAGTCCTCCAGGCACCCTAGAACATTTTGATGCTATCTCCCTTGTATACAGGAGGCATCCATGTTATTAAACTTCCATTTGTTTTTTTTTTCCTTGTTATTCTTTATTACAAAAAGTCTCAGCCAAGAACAATGATGAGTAGAATGAAATATATTTTTTCTCCTCTACACTGCCTATCATTGCTTTAGTTTACAGCTTCATATTCCTTCCCCACTTGAGTTCAGATGTTATTTTAAGGTCCACTTGTACACTTAATTTACCCACATCAGGAGATTTAGAACCTATTGTTAAAAAGTAAAACTGCCAGTGATTTTACTAGCAAGAGGTGGGTTTATTCAGGAATAAGAAAATTGCAATCTGAGACAAATAAACTACAGAAAAATGTAGGCAGGTCCAGGAACAAAGGAGAGGTACACTTTTTTAAAAGAGAAAATGGGTAAGTTGGGAAGGCTTTTATGATCTAAAAGTGCTTTGGAGTAAACTGGGAGTCCATAGTATGGTGGCTTTTCATTGGCTGAGCTGTTTGGGCATGGGGGGAAGAGGAAGAAAGTGTCTCTTCCCTTGCCTGGAGTAGAAGAGTAGTATCCATGCAAGGTCAAGTCTGCATAAGGTCCAGTCTGTCTCTTCCTATTGGGTCTGCGAATGACTACAAGTGGTAAGTTGCGAGAGCTCCTCCTGCTGAAATGTCCTGCTCCATTTTAGGGGGGTTTCCCAATTAAGAATTTTCACACTACACCGTAAGAGTTTTGACTTCTTGTTTTTTAAGCTTGGGGCACAATAGGATAGTGTCTTAAGCCTAGTAGATACTCACCAAGATATTTATTTAATTAATTATTTTATTATTATGAACTCTGTATTATAGAATTAATAAAAAAAAAAAATAAAACATGACAATAACACCCAAACTTGGTCCTGAGAACAAAGCATCAAAAAACAAATATTAGTTTATGGGTTTGATATGGGAATGAGCCTTGGCTGGTCAATGTAAGTTCAAATTTACATTGGAATTTCTTTAAATTACTTGCCTACAGTGTGACAAATCCTGTCTCACAAGATTGACTTTAATAATTTAAATGTTTCTTTGGATTTTAGACTTGAAAGCTAAGTGTATGTGGGTGGAAAAGGATGATTCTGACTTGAATTGATAGGATTAAGAAACAACCCAGCTGAGTAAGCTTTTGTGGCTCCAATCCACTTAAAATGCAAAGGGTAGATAGTTGTATAACTAAAGCTAGAGACAGAGAATAATTTTAAATATAGGAGAGGGATTTAGACTACTAAATAGCACCTTGCTTTTATGCAGTCAGAAATAATTTCACTTTTCTTCTAAACAAGAATTGGAAATGGCATTAGCTTTAAAACAGCCAATAAAACTAGTACAGTGATCAAGTATCTTTACTCTCCATCTAAATAAAAATCATATGACAAAACTGGGATGGAAAAAAAAATGGATGGAAAGGCTGTGGGTATTCAAACTGCCAAGACATGGGCTTCTTAATATTCTGGTCAGCTTTTGCATCTGGCAGTAGCTTACTGTCAGCCCTTCCCCAGGATTGATCATCTAAAGTCAGAGTGGGTTCCAACACCTTCAGGTCCAGCGTTATCCAGTTTTGGAGTCAATTCTAGACTAGGCTGGCTGAACCTCTATGACTCATAATCATCCATAGGTGGGAATTACTTAAGCCCAGCTGTCTTGTGTCACTTTCCTAGTCATTATCTGTCTCTAGTCTTCACTTTTCTTCCTCTCCAGCTTAGATTCCATGTATTAATAATTGTTTAAAATATTTTTTCTGCCTCTGGGCTAAATGGAGATGGAGAGTAGAATCAAGTTTGGTGAGAGAAAAATAGAATGTTATATCACTTTTCACAAATAACCTACCTATACCAATTTTAATACTTCTCTAAAGAGAGCAGAATTACCTTGTTCTTCCTTTTGTCATCCCATCTTTCTGACAATGCACCAACTCTGCATCAGCCCAAATATCAGCTTTCTCTATGTGAACGCATAAGTGAGCGCTACTAAAGAATATCATGGCTTCAGCAGATTGCTCCCCACATAAACTCATCAGTTCCTTACTTGGACTCTAAGACTGCCCAGCAAGCCTGCTATATTTCACTGGCCAACTCTCTTTCACGCAGGACAGAAATGATTTCAAAACTGTTCTACTCTCCTTAAACTTCTGGATGCAACTTTGTTACATTTTTTCATAGAATATATAGAAACCAGTAGATGAATTTCCTCACCTTTTTATCATTGAATTTATGTACTTACCCATACACTGACACATCTGTATTCATTCTCTCTTCATGGTCTCCCCTAAGAGGATAAATTGTCCCTTCCTAGCTGAGGTTCAGACCTCCACCTCTTGGTTTCTAATCATATTCCTACTAGCCTTTTGTATTAGTCAGAGTTCTCCAGAGAAACAGAATATATACATAAAAGGGGATTTATTATAAGGAATTGGCTTACCCTGCCGTCTCTACTTGACCCTTCCCATCTACATTTAAATGGGCTTAAGTGTCTCTGATCTTAAAATAGCAATGACAAAAACTATATAATATTTAAATTTTCTTTCTTTTTTTTTTTAAGATTTTATTTATTTAATTGACAGAGAGAGAGTGCTCAGGGAAAGGGACACAGGGGGGTGGGGGAAGGGACTTCTCCTACTGAGCAAGGAGCCCAATATGGGGCTCTATCCCAGGACCCTGGGATCAGGACCTGAGCTGAAGACAATGCTTGACCCACTGAGCCACCCAGGTGTCCCTCTTTTTTTTTTTTTTTTAATGTGGGGTTTGAACTCATGACTCCAAGATCAAATGTCGCATGCTCTACCAACTGAGCCGGCTAGGCACCCCTACATTATTTTTCTTATTAAATGTCTTTTTCTTATCTTTTTTTTTTTTTTTTTTTTTACCTTTTGTGTTCTTGGACGTGAACTCAAATTTTCTTTTAGATCATCTGATATTCATCCCATACCCATTTTATTCCTAGTACCTCAAACAGCAGAACTAGTAGAAACTTAATGAGTTAATTAAACTGGGAATTTATTCTATGTCCGTATTTGGAAATGTAGTGCATGGAAAAATGCTCATAGGTTGTATTACTAGAATTAAATATTCATTGACTAAGTGCCTATTACATGCCAGGCATTGTTATTGGAGCTGGAGATAACACTGGTGAATAGAACAGGCAAGCTCTCTTTTCTTATAAACTTAAATTCTCTGGAGTAAGTAGAGGGAGGGGAAAATAAATAAATAAATAAATAAATAAATACTAAATATGTACCAACATGCATGCATATATTGAAAAATAGATGTATGAAAAAACAATTGAATAAGTAAGTAAGAAAGCATCGTGCTGTGCAGAGAATTAAAATAACAGTGATGTGCTGGAGATTGGTTAGGCAGACACTTTAGCCTGGGTTGTTAGGTATGTCAATTTGAAGGTGACATTTAAGTTGAAATTTAAATGGATAAGCAGAGAAAGAGTATTTGAGGCATATGTAACAACTTTGGCAAACAACTTGCGTCTTTGGAACAGAAAGAAAACCAGAGTGGTTGAAGTGTGGTATGCAAGAAAGTGGTACGATTGAGATCAGAAATATAGGCAAATGCCTAGCGCTTTGTAAGCTGTGGAAGGAATTTAGCTTTTTTCCCAAGTAGGATGAAAACCCACTGGGGGATTTTAAGGAGGGTAGTGGGGCAATCTGATGTATGTTTTAGGATGATTGCTCCAGTTGCTTCATGAAGAATGGGTTGTAGCGGTGCCAGAGTGGAAGTAGGGGACTCAGTAAGAAGGTTGCTGGAATAGTTGAGGCAAGACATGATGGCAGCTTTGATCAGTGCTAATAGGAGCGAGACTGCTGGGTCAATGTGTATGTGGTTTTTTCCATTTTGCAAGTTCCCCAAAAAGATTTTTACTAATTTACACTCCTCACATGGTGTGTGAGAGTGTATTATAATAATGTAAAGCTCGACGTTGTTTAGAGATCCACAATTCAGTTTCACATAAGATGAAAACCAGACCCACTCATCTGACATGCATTTGTTCAAAATGACATGTTTCTTTCCTAGGAAGGAACCCTAGGCATCTGCCAGGTTATGGTAAACTATTAGAGACCACAGTGTTTCTCAGCATTTCTCTTCTCTACTCTGTATGTTCTTTTGTCTGACACTTCTCTGCAGTACCTCTCCATGTATGTATGCGTGTTATGTATTCTATTTCTTCTTTTAGATGATGGACTCTGAGGGCAGGTAGAACCTGTCAACCTATGTTGCAGTGCTCAGCAAGACTGGTGCTAATGACTTACCCACAATCACATGATCAAATCACTGAAAAAAAGAAATCAATCATTCATTACGTTTATTTTTATACTACAATTTGTGGTCACTGAGAGTAGTGAATCCCAACAGTTTTACTGTGATTATTCACAGATACTATTAGGGAGAGAATCCAAAGAATACCTTCCATCTATATATATAGTGGAAAAGATTTGGAATTCAGATTCAGAGACCTTGGATTCAAGTTTTGGCTTTTTCCTTTCTCATAGTGTGACCCTGGGCCTTTGTTGCTTCGACTGTAAACCAGACTAATAATAGGTACTTGTCTTATCTACGTCACAAGACTTCGTGAGATTCTGTATGTTATATGTGAAAAGAACTTGTGAACTCTAAAGTACACTTAAGTGCTACTATTTAATAAAAGCTATAGTTGATTGAGCTCTTAACTGTGCTTCAGATAACTGTTAAAGTTGCACATGGATGGACTTATTCCTCATGACACTCCTGTGAGGCCAGGGCTATTACTTCAGATGAAAAAATGGAGGAGAGATTAAATAACTTGTTGAAGGTCACACACCCACTAAATGACAGAGCCAGGATAATTTGACTATATAGTCCCTGCTTTTAATCACTATGCTCTGTGAGTACTCTGTAAAGTTGACATTATTAAAATATTCGAAGTACATGTATTGATACAAAATGTATGCCAGGCATTGTGTTAAACACAGAGGGTACAGTAAGGAAAAGGCAGGGTCAGTCATAGATTTTTAAATATCTGTCCAAGTGAAGAATTGTTTTTCTTTAAAATAAAAAACACCCCTCCTCTTGGAACAATAATAATGGTCCTTTACCTAGTTAGTATGTATAAATTAATAGATAAGAAGTCAACATAGACTAGCACACACTTTTTAACATAATCCTCCCACTAGTAAATATACTTTATTAACTAGACCATATTGTTTTTTCAGAAAATATCTTTGTCTTAACATTCCAGAGAGGCTAATTTTATTTCAAATAGATAAACAATTGTTTTAGTTTTCTTTCTTAGTATTTGTGGATTTTCAAATACATTCAAGACTTCAGTCATATTTGAAGACCTCAGCTAATGCGATACCACTTTCATTTTCAATTTAGTGGTCAGAATGACTTTTATTAAAGAATGCTAAAATAAACAGGTGCAGGTGGGTTTACTAAATATGTATTTTTATAACTATAGTGCTATGGAAACTGGATTTTTACAGCTTAATAGAAGATCTCATTTTAACTGCTTAATGGAGGTATGATTTTTTAGAATATTTAAAAGAGTTTTCTTCAGTTTATGTCATACAAATTCAATCTTTTCTTGCACAGATTTTTCTGTGCCACAACAGATGATTATGCAAGGCCATTTATGTAAGTGAATTGCTCAGTGATATTATCAGCCAAAATTGTAGGTTGAGGTCAAGTGATGTCAAGTCATTATTTAAAGAAACAAAGGCAAAGGGAAAAAGACAGATTGTAGAGGAGAAATTTAATACATTTTGGCAACATAAGTAGGAAGGTCAGTAAAGGATACAAAGCTAGAGTGATGTCATTATAATTGGCTATAGTTCAGAAGTGGCAGGGTGGCAGTTAGCCAAAAAGGCACTTTGATGTTGTTTGTTTATATATTGCTATTTAGCTATCCATATCCAGAAGTGGAGATTACAGTATATAATTTTATGGTGGATGATGAATATCGTGGTTACTGCCTTATTTTAAACTTTGTTTCTAAAATGCAATGACTATATCTTATTTAGAGTTTTCATTTCTAAGATGCATTTCCTCCATACATGCAGATCTGTAGGATCCTCTATAATCTAGACAGGTCAAACTGCTGCAGAGATATTTGTTGAAGTGATATGGATATAGATTTTGAGTTCAGACAAAGCATTTTGGGAAGACTTCCATGATGTTTTAAAATTATGAAATAATCAGATCTCTGCAGTATTCTATCCTAGTTTCATGGGTGGTATTTATGCCATGCCTATAAAGAGGGAGGAAGAAGTCAGCTGGAAGGATATTTTCCTTTTTCAGTTTTGCATTAGATTATGCTTTTCCCCCTGAACACCATGGCTACCTAACTAACTCTTACTCTATTGGCTAAATTATATGTATTTAGCAACTGATGGCTTCCTATTGGTAAGATATTTTAGATGCAATTTTTGTTGCCTAAGCAAACCTGTCAAACAGAAACATAATGCAAGCCACAAATATGAGTCACATGTTATCTTAAATTTTCAAGTAGCCACCTTAAAAAAGTTTAAAATTAATGAAATATATCCAAAGTATTGTCATTTTTTTTCAACATGGGGCTCAAACGCACAATCCTGAGATCATGCTCTACTGACTGAGCCAGATAGGTACCCCAAAGTATTATTATTTAAATATGTAATAAAAAACAGCCCCAATGCTGCAGCTGGTCTTGAGACTACAACTGGTACTTATTGTTCTACTCTTCTTCTACCCATTCTAGATTCTCTTCACCCTTGGTGAAACACTTTTTGCTAGTCTAGATTGTTTATCTAATGGGTGATCCTGACTACATCCTTCTTAGGACATGCAGCAACCTAAATCCCTACTGTGAAATCTGGACAGAGGCATCCACTTGGTCTTTCCCACTGACTCTTACGTCCAAAGTCCAAGCCACCAACCTGGGGTAGGGGTAGAGGTGTTTGCTAAATACCAAGTATGTCTATTCCAATATAAAATGAGGGATAGAGGAAATGATTATTGGGTTGCTTGAGGGTCCCGTTGTACCCATTGTAAACTGCACCTAGTGAATTTATTTATTACCATGTGCACTCACTCTAACATGGAGTCTTGGATGAATTTGCATTCCTGAATAATAAATATTACCTTGACATTTCCAGGAATTCTCTTTCTCCAGTGTATAATTACCTGAGAAAATGGGCATAGGTTTCTGTGAAGAACTGGTTGAATTATTACCATATACTGTTGCCATTGTATTGCATGGTGATTTCTCATAGATTCTTGACCTCCTCTTCAGTTACTGGAGGCCCAAAGGGCATTTGGGGTAGATCTTGAGAGGGATATGTATGGTCTTGAAAGGCAGAAGTCTCTGAATTGTCTTCAAGTAAGGGGGTGAGGGGAATGCTTCTTTTTAGCAAGGAGAAATGGATCACTTCTGATGGGCTCCAAAGAGTCAAGAGAATCTAAGTATTCAAGATTTTTGAGTGCAAAGACCTAGATATTCCCATTCCGGGTTTACTAATCCAGGTCATGATCTTGGCATTGTTGAATTGCCTATTTTAGAATTTAACCTTCTCTGGAGTTCTGCTAACTTTATAATTCAGTTCTGGGAAAAAACCCTCAGCTTTCTTTCCCTTTGAGCTACAGTAGAGCAGAGATTCTTTATGTGCTGCCAAGGAATCCCTCTGGCTTTCACACTTTACCTTAAATTGGTGATTAATTATCCCGAGTTTTCATTGTTTTTCTCAGGTGAATTGATAGCCCTCAGCAACAGCCACTCCTTCCACAGTCCCTATAATTACTACTTCCCCCAAATCTCTCAAATGCTTGAGATGTTGCCTGCAGCCAGCGCTTTCTCTTCCATTCGGTTCACCCCAGGTGAAAGTCTTAACAATTGCATTGCTACAGTATGCCTGGAGCTGTTAGCACACCACCTACCCACCAGTGATGGAGTGTTCACTGCTAGCCATCAGCAAGTGATCCAGCATCGAAGTCCCATTTTCTTTCTTTTCTTTCTTTTCTTTTCTTTTTTTTCTTTTCTTTTCTTCTCTTTCCTTTCTTTTTCTTTCTTTTTTCTTTCTTTCTCTTTCTTTCTTTTTTCTTTCTTCCTTCCTTCCTCTTTTTCCTCCTTCCTTCCTTCCTTC
>NW_022589711.1:4376720-4411324 GCF_004348235.1 Phoca vitulina
AGCCGAAGGCAGATGCTTAACGACTGAGCCACCCAGGCACCCCAAAGTCCCATTTTGGAATCTCCTTCTAGGGCCCCTCCTGACTTCTGCTTTAGGTCAATATTCCCGGAAACAGACTTTGAGATGTAGATTTGCATGTGAGAATTTCACTGGTGAATGCTCTCAAATCCAATACTGCTGAAGTGGATTTGAAGGCATTGAAAGAGGTAGGATTAGGCAGGAGAGATTGACACTGCCTTGTAGTTGCAGTACAGCAACTCTGGAGTTTATATGGCTCTTAGGATTGTCCCTAATTAAGGCACGAGGGACTGGCCCTTTTATTCCCCCCCCCGCCCCCATCCCAGTTAACTAGTCATTGGGTGTCCACTGCACTGCCCCTGGGGAGAGGCGCAACCTTGGGTTATGTGGCTCTGATTCCAGGAGAGGATCTCAGCTATGGGCTGTTAGTACCCTATCGTCCTGGAAGCTGGGGTGTGAGTGGCTTTGTCAAGAAGGCTGCTTGTGGGTGGCACACCCCACATCTACTCCATTAGATCCTAGGCACAGGGTGATCAGCTTCTATGTAAAACACCAATACATAACACTTTAGAGTGCCCAGAACGACACTCAGCCCTTGTTCTCAAGGTAGGGGGCAGGAAACTCCTATTGGAGGCAACATCTGTAAAGTTAAGATCCAGGCTTTGCATCTTGCACCCCTTTCCTCAACCTGGATGTTAAGAGTGAAATTCCCTAATAATTACTAAAATTCTCTTCTAATCACAGGGGAAGTTATGTTTCTGCAAATTTGCACTTTCATGACCTGAAGGCCCTTTCTTCTCATTACCATACTTGAAGGCTGGCAGAGTTCATGCTGAGCATGTGGGCAGTCACTGACATATTTCTGTACATAAATGGTGAAAATATCTCAGTGGAGACTAAGTATTCAAACATATGTGCAAAATTTACAGTGGGGTCATCACCCTGAAAATAGAAATCTTAGACAAGACATCCCATTCATTAACAGTTGTACATAAAGGACTTAATCAAACATGTAGTGAATTTACAGAAATAGATAACCTTGCATGCCCATTAGACTATCCCTGCAAACACACTACCTCGGTATACAAATGATTAACTCCTTAAGTTCAAAGAAAAATTAGATCATGGGCTAGGTCATATATGAGACCAAATGATTCCATTTATTGTATGATTAATATTGTTGTCTCATTTTGTGATATACTTAGCTGTAATCGTCTGTCATAGACTTTAGTCATTTATATAACTTAAGCACAATTTCTTTTGGGCATGAAGCCATATTAACCATAAAGTTTTGAAATTTCTGATGAAGTTTTACTGACAGTAAGAAATTTCAGTATTACAAACAAGTAATTATTTGATATAAAATCTCAGTACCAAAGTGTTTCATTTTTTTTTCCACATCAGTTTCTTCTCTCCTTTCTTGCTGTCTCATTTATTGAGAGCAAATAGATATTGGAGAGCATAGACTTGTGTACAATCAACTATAACACAAACAGGCACTGTCCTATTTGTAACTTTTTCATAAAAGTGAAGAAATGAACACTGAAGAGCCATGCATTTAAACCCAGATAGAGGGGTGCCTGGGTGGGTCAGTTGGTTAAGTGTCTGACTCCTGATTTCCACTCAGGTCATGATTTCAGGGTCATGATCTCAGGGTCGTGAGATTGAACCCTGCATCGGGTTCTGCACTGAGTGTGGAGCCTGCTTGGGATTCTCTCTCTCTCCCTCTGCCCCTCCCCCTGCTCGCATGCTCTTTGTCTCTCTCTCAAAAAACAAAAAACAAAAAACTCAGAGATAGTTCTGTTCATAAAATGCTAATGTTAACATACTATATAGCTGTCCCATATTTTTTAATAGCTGAATAAATACATTTGATGTTATTCAGAATATGCATAACATAGAATAACCTCTATATTAAGTTCCTAGGATGTTAGACACACTTATCTCCTTAGCCAGTATTAGGCAAGGTCCAAGTCATTCACAGCACAACAGACTTGTTGATTTAGGACTTTTCCCCTCCCTCCCTCCTTCCCTCCCTCCCTCCCTCTTTCCTTCCCTCCTTCCCCTTTAGGGAAAATACTCTAATGGCCTCTTTTCTGTCTTTATCCTTTCTGTATTCCTCTGAAGAACTTTGGAGTGTTGATTGTTCTCTTTAGAATGAGTTCCTTTTCTCCTAGTTTTCCTGGTCTCAGGATTACTTTCCAATCTGTTTGTTCCTTCTGTGTTTCTTCTACTAATTTCTCCTCCTGTATTCTTTAAATATGGATCTTACCCATGGTTCTGCCTTTTCCTTCTAGGTTATTCTCCACTTTCTGTCTTTTCTGCTTCATCTATGTCCATTACTCCAGCATGACCTATATGCCAATGACTTCCAAATCTCTCTTTAGACATAGAGGGCCAACTTCACAAAGATGTCCTACACGCTTCTCATATTCGACCTCAAATTGAATCACTGTGCACATGGTGAAGTTCAATTTGAACAGTCACAAACTGGGAAGCAGAAATGTAACTTTATGTTCTACAATATCTCATGCCCCCCCCAAGTGATAGCATATTTATTTGGAAGACAGTAGTTTCAAAATTATCTCCCAAACTCAGAATCTATGGGCCATGGTACACACCCTAAGTACATGAGTGAGATCTTCATTAATTGTTCATTTATTAAATAAATTTTAAGTTAACTGATTATGTAATGTTTTCCCACATTTTTGTGATAAGAATCATTTAGAGAACTGGAGATTAATTAATTCCACTAATTAAAACGGCCTGGTATGGGCCAGTAACTTGGAAATTTTTATATTTACAAATATCCCCAGATGATTATCATGATCCAAGAAAATCTGGGAAATGCTGACTTGAAACATGCTTTTCAGCTTCCTTTAGATTTTAAGTCTTGAACTACTAATCCCTGAATGACCCATGGAAAAGTCTTATCCAGTCCACTTTAGGAAAGGAAAGCAAGTTTTCAGAACATTTGGTTTGATAAATTCTCTTTGGAAGCATCACAAATACTTTATTCTGGTTGTTTCCTAGAAGATACTGTTTCTCATTTCCATTTCTAGCCCATTGTCTTCTAGATCACATTTTCCCTGGAGATCCATCTTCCTTGAGTTGAGACATAGCAATCCAATTAAATCACTGTTAAAAATTGGTTGCTTATTAAAGGACTGTCACCTCAAGTAACCTTTGCTTCCTTCTGTCTTCTCCCTTCGCTCCTAAAACTTAGGAAGTTAGGGTGCTTTGTATGGACTCAATATTTTGGCCTTTCCACCTTAAATCTCATATTACCAACCCCGTTTATGTCGGCCTGAATTTCAATTTTTTTTTTTTTTTTTGAACAGGTCCCATTCCTTGGGCGTCCTGGTCCAGATAATGCCTCCTTCTTGCATGTAGAGCATCGGAAAAATCATGGAGGATTTCATACCTCCTGCCTGAGTTTGCCATTGACCTTTGGCCAGAGCTTCGGGTTGTGAGGGCCAGGGATCTTCTCTTTGGGCACAAATGAGCTGATGGGGCTGAAAACCGTGAAGCTCATGGCCAGGGCCAGGTCAGCCCCTTCTTGCACTCGTCCTGCACATTGCTGGTGGTCATATCCATGGCAAAGCTGGCCACATAGTCTGTGGCTGTGGCCCCTGGGAAGACGCAGCCACGCTTGCCCACCACCACACCAGCTCGAGCTCCAGGGGCAGGCTGAGGCTGTAGGCGGGCTGGAGGATGGCCAAGCCCTCGCGGGCGTAGGTGGTGGACAGCTTCGGGAAGAGCACCCGCCCGGCTCCGAACTGCTCTCTGCAGCTCCACGGTGTGGTTCACGTAGTACCTGCCCACAGACGCTGTATTCTTCCCCAACTCCTGGAAGCTGGACAGCTGCCCACAGGCTGCCAGGGCTCTGGCCCGTCGCCCCTGAAGTCAGCTGATTTTGCCAGGCCGGGTCACGTGACACGAACGCCTACGGCGACCCAGAGAGGACGAACTACCTTAGGACGTCTCGCGTGGCGTTCCGCGGGCGAGTAGCGTCGCGGCGCTCGGCCTTCTAGGAGCCACGCTCCAGCGGCCTCATCACTCCCGCCTGATACCTGGAGAGAGGGAAGGCTTGGGTTCCATAGTATCTCCGTTTGTTCTCAGGTTTGAGGATGGCTGGTCTTATTTATTTTTTTTTTTCTGGTAATTTCTCAATCTCTCAAATTTTCCTCCTGCTCTTAATGATTCTCCTTTCTCTCTACTCCTTCCCAAGAGGGCACTTGGGTGCAGAAGGAAGCTTTTATATCCTGGGGGCAGTGGGGAAGGGGCATCCGGACCATAGCTCTTCTCCACTCATCGCACTGATGTCCAGCCCGCTACCACGTCTGTGGTGCCAGTCTCTGTCCTTTCCCCCCCCCTTTTTTAATGATTTTATTTATTCATTTGAGAGAGAGGGACAGAGAGAGCACAAGCAGGGGGAGAGGGAGAGGGAGAAGCAGACTCCCCCGTGAGCTGGGAGCCTGACGTGGGGCTCGAACCCAGGACCTTGGAGATCATGACCTGAGTGGAAGGCAGAAGCTTAACCATCTGGGCCACCCAGGCGCCCTGCCAGTCTCTGTCTTTGCAGGTAGACTGGCTCACCTGGTTTATCAACTGTCCTGAGCTGGTCTCCACTGAGGTGTGAATTGTCCCACTATGTGTGTGTGTGTGTGTTTAAAGATTTTATTTATTTGACAGAGAGAGACACAGGGAGAGAAGGAACATAAGCAGGGGGAGTGGGAGAGGGAGAAGCAGACTCCCGCTGAGCAGAGAGCCCGACGCGGGGTTCGATCCCAGGACTCTGGGATCATGACCTGAGCCGAAGGCAGACGCTTAACGACTGAGCCACCCAGGTGCCCCCCACTGTGGTTTTGAGGAGTGTTCTCTTGATGATTTCTTTCCTCACCACTGCCTCTAACGGTGCGGTTGCTCTTGGCAAAACTCCTGGCCTCTTCTGTAGCCCAGCCTTTCTGTACCTGTCAGATGGAGGCGTAGTCACCTTGTATGACTGCCCTCAGGCTTTCCTGCTTAGGTACCTCCCTCACTAATTGCTGTTTTGCTATACTCAGGCCATGCTGGATATTGTACTACTCTCTATTGAGTTTCTTTAACTGACTGATGATTCCCCAGACTAGGCCCAGGGAAGAATCAGCTTCAAGATTTTTAGATCTATCCTTTCCTTCCCTCCAATGTGCCCAAGTGTGTTTCTATCACGTCTGCTCCCCCTGGAGGTCTTAACTCCAGGACACTTCAGTCTCAGTGTGTCAGTCAGGGTATTGGAAGACCTAGAGATGGCATACTGAAATTGGGCAATTTCAGAAGAGTTTAATAGAGGGACTATTTCCTAGGGTGTGAGGAAACCACAGACAGTGCAGGACTCAGGCTAGAAACAGCAGGATGGCCAGGCAGAAGTTGGGGATCCTTGGTGGATGAAGACAGCCTGTGTCAATCCCACATGGAAGGAGATAGTAAGTATCCTAACTACCTTTTCTCCTCCTGATCTTTTCTAGATGCTCCTCATTGGCTGAATTCAGTAAGAAGCCAGAGCGAGGAGAGCCTGTTAATGCAGCCCATCCCTTGATAGAATCCAGCCAGTCTCCTGGGCCATGGAGCAGGTGGAGAATGGATCTGAAAGGGCAAGTGGAATATACCCAGCTGACTCAGCTTCCTGGAGGTACAGAGAAAATTCTATGTGTGTTTGTGTGTGTTTGTGTGTGTGTGTGTGAGAGAGAGAGAGAGAGAGGAGTAGAGGAATGCTCACAGAAATTATTGACTGTAAAGAAATGTTACTGATGGAGCACTTGTTTTACATGTAAGTTATACATTGTAAGAACGAAAAGTCTGAGGCCATTACACAGGATCGTATAGCGGTGTGGGACTATAGCTTGTCCTTTGTAGTTCTTTTTCTCACCACCAGTCCTGGTAGCTAGCACAGAGGAAATATTCAGTAAGTATTTATTAATGTCTTTTTGTACTAGGGAAACAAATCCAAGGTCAGGATGTGTTTACACAGTGTGATGGTTAATTTTATGTGTCATCCTGATTGGCTAAAGGATACCTGGTGAAACATTTCTAGCTGTGTCTGTGTTTTTGGAAGAGATTAGCATTTGAATCAGTAGACTGAGTAAAGATCTGCCCTCACGCACTAATGGTGAGGACCCATTCTGTTGAGGGCAGAGAGGAGCAGAAGGGTGAAATCTCTCTCTTCTTGAGCTGAGACTTCCATCTCCTGCCCACTGACATGGGAGCTCCTGGTTCTTAGACCTTCTGGCGATGGGACTTACACCAGCATCTCTCCTCCTGCCCCTCAGGCCTTTGGCCTTGGACTGCATTATATTCACTTTCTTGCTTCTCCAGCTTAAGGATGGCAGATCATGGGACTTCTAGACTTTCATAATTGTCCCTGTTAATTGCTGTAATAAATCTCCTCGTATGTATATCTCTTTGTATCCTATTGGTACTATTTCTGTGGAGAAGTCCAATGCACAGTTTAGTTAGTTGAGTGTTCTCTAAATTGGACTGATGGCTATTAGAACTCCTCTTTCGGCAGTGATTATCCTTGTTCAAATAACCTGATTGCTTATTTAGTCAAAGAAGAGTGTCTTCAGAATGTTGCCTAAAATGTGCCTTTTCTTTGTTCTTTCTTTAGCAGAATTTGTCTATTTACAACTCTTTTTTTTTTTACAAAAAAAAAATTGTTTTGTTTTGTTTTAAAATTTTTCCTCCCCTCCTGTTTCCAGAGCTCTGCCCAGCTAACTTAAATGAACAGTGATGCTGCCTCTGCTCATCTTTTTCTGTCTTTAGAAACAGCCACATGATGTGATTCTCTAGTCATCCTTGGAGATAATCTCCATGATCAGGCTTTGTCTTCTAACCTCTGCTGATCTTGGCGGCCATCCTGGGAACCCTCTTCACATTTTCCATGTCAGCCTGTTTCTGGTCTAGATGGGTATTAAGGATGTGGGATGATTATACACTCTACTGCCTATTACATAGCTACCGTATTATAGAGCTTGCTTTTAAAATCTATCATGGGATATTATTTCTAACATATTTTTCTCATTTCTTTCCTTACCTAAGTGTAGAAATCTTTAAAAAATTTCTGTTAAAGTACATTTTATTTCAATCTGTGTGTACCACTTATTTTAGACCTGTAAACATAATATTATTTCTCATGTAAAATGTAGTCCAGGAGCAGCAAACTCAGTTACTGTGAGGGTCAGTCAGGTAACAGCAGTGTGTGAAGCTGCCAGATTGGAGAAAATAGAGTGATGTTGGGATTCTGGAAAGAGGAGTGCATGCTTTACCTAAAGGTATTAAAATTTAACTTAAAGACAAAAATGTTTTTCTGGCAAAAATCAATTTAAAAGTTGTCTGCAGGCCTGACTCAGTCCCTGACTTAAATCACTAACAAAAACATTAATAACATGGAGGCTTTATTGACATTCTTGCTCATTTATTCATTTAACAAACATTTATTGGATGCTGCAGAGTTCCAGGCATCCATTTAGGTATTGCTCCTCTAAATAGAAATACTAATACTAACATTAATACTGATACTAAGAATGTGTCTTTTGATTCTCAGGTTCTCTGGCTCTAGTAAAACAGGTGGAAAAATGAATGTCTAATTATAGAACTATGTTGGGGTTTCCAGAGAGCTTGGGAACCTAAAAGAGGGGGTGGGTGACACTTGAGGACTTAATGCTTAACAGAAGAGCTAATCTCTTGCTTAAATCTCAAAAAATACATTTATGGACTTGGGAATGTGGGAAAGAGAAGTTTGAGAAAGGTAGACAGGAAACAGATTTCGAAAATCAGCAAGTCAAACAGTAATATTTTTCAAGAGATTTACATGTTTAGAAATGTTTGTTACATCTGTTAGGGTTGGTAAAATTTTAAAAAGTATTTCTTATAATGCCGGGGATAGTTCATTCTAGGTTACATTATTCTAAGGTTTTTTTTTAATTGCTCATTAAAAAAAATATTTATTTATTTGGGAGGGAGGGAGAGAGAGAGAATGAGCGGTGGGGTGGGGCAGAGGGAGAGAGAAGCAGACTCCCTGCTGAGCAGGAAGCCCACCACGAGGCTTGATCCCAGGACCCGGAGGGAGATCATGACCTGAACTGAAGGCAGACGCTTAACAGACTGAGCCACCCAGGCGCCCCTCTAAGGTTTTTTTTTTTTTTTAAAGAATTTTTGTTCTATAACTATTCATAATTAAGGTTAAATACTGGTCTTTCTGGAATATCAGGAAATGCTAACTAGCGGGCTAAGGGAAAAAAAGTGAAGTGATGCATCCTGTGTACTATTACCTTTTTGGAGTTTTATAATGTACACACTAAATGCCCTTTTGCCCCCTTTTTTGTTCCAAACCTATTAACATTTTGTGAACAGTGTTCTGTGGAACAGCAATTTATAAGATGCTGATCTGCCTTATAACAATATAATTATTGAAAAATGAAAAGGTATTGTCACCCAGGGATATTTGGGCTACCCTGCTCCCAACAATAGTCAACTTTTAATTCTTCTGCTAGTAGCAAAAACTTACTGAGTACTTTACCAGTTCATTCTTCCACTGAATTAACTTTTTATGAAAGAAGTTTGAGTAGTTGTTTTCAAAATGATATAGCACCATCTGTTAAATAAAGCCAAATGAAAGGTATTTGCAATGATTATATAATAGTTTTGTAATAATGATTAATTGTGCCCCAGTGTTACCAGAGGCAGGTTTAGGTAATATCTTACTAGATGACTGCTATTGCAAAAAAGTATAAATAAAGAAGAGAGATATTGTTGAGTATTGCAGAGTATCCACTTAATAAAATGAAAATCGGGTCTCTGCCTCCCAAGTGAAAATGTGCATAAGGGCTATGGAATCACTAAGAAGATAATGTGTGGATCTTCAGGCTAGTAGGGCTTTTGAAACAGAGCTAAATGACATTTTAAGAAGTATAATGAAAAGTGACTACTTTCTTTTAACTTTGGTAAGCACTGTTCAGTTTCTTTGCCTTTTTATTTGTTTTAACATTGTATAGATAATTGGGGTTGGAAGTTAACCTGTAAAGAGTCTGTTTTCAGTAAGAACAGTATCTAAGCCTCGGGACACTTGCTTACCCATATTGTTCTTAAATCTCTGCAGAAAAAAGCGAGGGGATTCTCCCTAGAGATTTTTTCTTTTGCAAATGACCTGCTGATCTGTGCAGGAGTAGGAGACAGCGAACACCAAGGTCTTTTTAACACTCAGGTATGAGCAGCCAGGATGGACAAGAATCAGAGCAAAAGAAACCAAAACTCACTTGAAGAAGTTGCATTCAACTTTGTTTGAATATCAAAAAGTGAAAAACACCTGAAAGCCCATTGATAGAACACTGGTTAAATGTATTAATGCATAGACAAGAAATAACTGAGCATTAAAATGAATGAGGTAGATCTTCACATACTGAAGAAAAATATTGGATTTATTAGGGAAAAAAGAAAAAGAAAACAGGTACAGATCAAAGTGTCAAATATGTTCTTCATTTTGTCTTTTTTTTTTTTTTTTCATTTTGTCTTTAAAAAGATGTAGAAGAATACATGGGCCTGGGATATTTCTGAAAATATGCATTGAAATGTTGATGATAGTTATCCATGAGGAATGAGACATGTGTCTGAGTTGAGAATAAAACTCACTTTTAAATGTATAAACCTTTCTTGTGTGTGTGTGTGTGTGTGTGTGTGTGTACACATTTTATGGAGTTACTATTTTGTAAAAAAATAAAAGCCAGGTAGACCATGAATAAGTGAATTTGGTGGTGGTGTTGAGCTAGGCATCAGGAAGAGGTTTTCAGCTGTGTACACTGGATGTCCATTCCCATAAACTTCATGAGCATTCCTAGGAGAGGCTATTGAGAGCAATAGAGAGTGAATGAATGGATTGTGGAATCAGGTAGATTCCAAGTAGAATAGGTTTGAATCTTGACTTTTATAAGCAGTAATAAACAACGTGGCTGAACCTTGACTTCCTCATCTGTAAAATGGAAATAGTAATTCGTGCTTTGTGTGGTATTATGAAGAAAGTGTCTAGTACAACGCCTGCTGTTACGGTTTCTATGTAACGGATTACCATCTTGCTTTTAACTATTTTAAATTTTATTATAGTGCTCTCATGCAATATGCCATTTTTTTTTCTTTTCTGGATATCTGGAACAGGGTAGTATATAGTATCTGGTAAACTTTTTTTTTTTTTTAAAGATTTTATTTATTTATTTGAGAGAGAGAGAGAGAGCATAAGCAGTGGGGAGGGGCAGAGGGTGAGGGAGAAGCAGGCTTCCCGCTGAGCAGGGAGCCTGATGTGGGGCTTGATCCCAGGACCCTGAGATCACGACCTGAGCCGAAGGCAGATGCTCAACCACCTGAGCCACCCAGGTGCCCCTATCTGGTAAACTCTTAACATATAATATTTTCTCTACATTTTTTTTTTCAAGTGGAGAATAAGTCTATTATCTTTGTTATACTTTGTCCCTGGATTATGCATCTTTGCCCAAGAATATCTTTCGATAGCTAGCCATCCAAAATTATGAGTCCTAGGACAGATCTTTCCTTCTTTACCTCTTTTCTCTCTTCCTTCCTTGCTTTTATATCTTTCTAACCTCTGCTTTGGCAGAAATGCTACCTGGAAATCCATTTTCATTTGAGATTTCTGCCCTGAGAAACTATGTGAAAATAATCTATTCCTGAGATACATTTTTATTAATTTTTACATTATAGAAAAACCATCCCAATACCTTGGGAAATCACATTTTCCAAGAATACACCCATAGGTTTCTCGCTCTCTTTTTTTTCCTGTATGTGCCTCTATCTGACATCCTGAAAAATGGATTGATCACATTAAGCATTTTACTAAGATCTTATAGGATGCATGTGATGGTCTGTTTTGTGTGTCAGCTTGGCTAGGCAATGGTACCCGGTTATTCAATCAAATATTAATCTAGATGTTGCTGTGAAGATATTTTGTAGATGTAGTTAATATCTACAATCAGTTGACTTTAAGTAAAGGAGATTATCCTGTATAATATGGGTGGGTCTCATCGCATCAGTTGAAAGACCTTAAGAGCAAAACTAGAGTTTCTCTGAGGAAAAAGAAATTCTGTCTGTGGATGCAGCCTCAGCTCCTGCCTTAGAGTTTCTGGCCACTGTCATGCCCCATGTCTGTAGACTCCAGATCCCAACAAGACTTGTTCAGCCAGATCCTACAATTGCAGAAGCTAATTCCTTGAAATAAATCTCTTAATAAGAGGTGTGTGTGTGTGTGTGTGTGTGTGTGTGTATTTATTGGTTCTGTTTTTCTGGTGTAAACTTGACTCATATAGATGATTTTGGTACTGAGAGTAGAGTCTTCTGTAGCAAATACCTAAAAATGTGGAAGTGGCTTTGGCATTGGATAATGGGTAGAGGTGGAACGCATTTTGAGGTGCATGATAGAAAAAGTCCAGATTTCTTTGAAGAGACTGTTGATGGAAATGTATAAGCTTATTTGGAAATAGGGTCTTTGCAGATATAATTAAGTTAAGGACTTTAGGATGAGATTACTCTGGATTTAGAGTAGACCCTAAATCCAATGACTAGTGCCCTCACAACAGAAAGGAGAGGAAGATTTGAGACACAGAGGAGAACACACAAAGAGCAAGGCCATGTGAAACTGGAGGCAAAACTTGGAGTAATGTTTGTACAAGCCAAGGAATGTCAAGGACTCTGACAGCCACCCGAAGCTATAAGAAGCTATAAGCTGAAATAGATTTTCTCTCCAAGCCTCTAGAAGGAACCAACCAGCTGATACCTTGATTTCTGACTTCTGGCCTCCAAAATTGTGTGAGAATAAATTTCTGTTCTTTTAAGTCAGTTTGTGGTATTTGTTATGCAACCCTGGAAAACTAATACAGTGTATATTTCAAAAAGCCAAAATACTTATATTTTGCTCCCAAGGTATATATTGTTATTTTTAAAGTTTTTAATTCCAGTGTAGTTAACATACAGTGTTATATTAGTTTCAGGTGTCCAATATAGTGAGTCAGCAATTCTGTACAATACTCAGGGCTCATCATGATAAGCGTGTTCTTGATCCTCATCACTTATTCCACCCATCCCCCACCCACCTCCCTTCTAGTAACCATCAGTTTGTTCTCTATAGTTAAGAGTCTGTCTTTAGGTTTTTTTCTCTTTTTTCCCCTTGTTCATTTGTTTGGTTTCCTAAATTACACATATGAGTGAAATCATATGGTATTTGTCTCTTTCTAATGGACTTATTTTAGTTAGCATAATACTCTCTAGCTCCATCCATGTCATTGCAAATGGCAAGATTTCATTCTTTTTGATGGCTGAGTAATATTCCATGTGTGTGTGGTGTGTTTATGCACTACATTTTCTTTAGTCATCTATTGATGGACATTTGGGCTGCTTTCATAATTTGGCTATTGTAAATAATGCTACAGTAAACAGAGGGGTGCATGTGTCCCTTCAAATTAGTGGTTTTGTATTCTTTGGGTAAATGCCCAGTAGTGCAATTACTGGATCATAGAGTAGTTCTAGTTTTAATTTTTTGAGGAACCTCTGTATTGTACTGGCTGTACCAGTTTGCATTCCTACCAACCATGCATGAGGGTTCCTTTTTCTCCACATCCTCACAAACACTTGTTTCTTGTGTTGTTGATTTTAGCTATTCTGGCAGGTGTGAGGTGCTATCTCATTGTAGTTTCTTTTTCTTTTTTTTTTTTTTTTTTGATTTATTTATTCATTTTAGAGAGAGAGCAGGAAGAGGGGCAGAGAGAGAGGGAGAAAAATCTCAAGCAGACTCTCTGCCGAGCGCAGAGCCTGACACAGGGCTTGATCCCATGACCCCAAGACCATGGCCTGAGCCAAACTAAGAGTCAGATGCTTAACTGACTGTGCCACACAAGCACCCCTCATTGTAGTTTTGATTTGCATTTCCCTGATGGTGAGTGATATTGAGTGTCTTTTCATGTGTCTGTTGGCCATCTGTATGTTTTCTATACTGTTATATTTTTGAGTTGATGTGACAGGTAGGTTAAGAATGGAATTAAAATACTGCTTTATTTGACCAAGAGTGCTATACTTCCCATATTAGAAGAAATATAAGAAATTAAGGAGTTGTGAATGGGGACAGAGATGATGTAATCCAGTGATCCCCAACATTTTCTCCACTGGAACAGACATCAAGGATGATTTTTTTTTTTAAAGATTTTATTTAATTTATTTGAGAGAGAGAGAGAGAGTGAAAGAGAGAGCACAAGAGGGGGTAGGGTCAGAGGGAGAAGCAGACTCCCTACCGAGCAGGGAGCCTGATGCAGGACTCGATCCCGGGACTCCGGGATCATGACCTGAGCCGAAGGCAGCCGCCCAACGAACTGAGCCACCCAGGCGCCCCAAGGATGATTATTTTTGTACTCAGAACATGGTCATCAACATACTCTGATTTGAGAAATACCAGAGAATTTTGCAGGAAAGTAAAGCATATAGAGCTACAGACTTTTTTTTAAACCTCAACTACCTTTATCTTTTTCCTTTTAAAAACATGTACATAGATAAAGTCACTAAGAAATTTTCAGTTAGTAAATTATAATTTATGAGAATTACAATAATTCATAATCACCCAACTCTTAAGGGTAAATAAAGGCTATTATATGATATAAAGTAGACTGCAAGTTATGAGCAATTTCATCTTTGTTGTTTGAAACTACTTCTTTTACTCCACCTTAAAAGTGCCAGTGACTGGAGTACCTGGGTGGCTCAGTTGGTTAAGCGTCTGCCTTTGGCTCAGGTCATGATCCCATGGTCCTGGGATCAAGCCCCATGTCGGACTCCCTGCTCAGCAGGGAGTCTGCTTCTTCCTCTCACCCTCCCTCTGTGCTCTCCCTCTCTCAAATAAATAAATAAAAAAAAATCTTAAAATTTGCCATTAAAAAAAAAAAGTGCCAGTAACTGATTTTGATGTTATAATGGGGACAACCTTGGAACAGCTATTCAGTTTTAAAACAAAATTATCTGTAAATCTTGGTAATTTAATTATTATTAGATTGAACTACTTGTGACACATGGCCCAAGTTGCTCATGATATAACAGTGTCATGACGTTGGGGTTGTGAATTGTTGCACTAGTTCAGCTCTGTCTTTTTTCCGAGGTTAAAACTGAGACCTAAAGAGTAACTTACTTAAGACCTCATGGTGCACTAATAATAAAACTGGGGCTGGGGACGGGCAGGGGGGAAGTAAGTCAATATAGAGTGCATACTGTGGACCTGGTGTTGTCCTAGGCATTTTCTACACATTCTCCTCACTTTTCACAACTCTTCAAGGTAGATGTTAATTTTTTCACTGTACAGAGAAGATGATAGATTCTCAGACAGTTTAACAGCTTGTTTAATAACATACAGCAGGATAAGTCACCCAGCAGGGATTTAACACAGGTCTAAATCTCCTGTTACTCTGCTGTGCTTAAAAATAGAACCCATGCCTCTTAACTTCAGTTCTATGCTATAAACTGCATTACATTTTCTCTCTAATAAAAAAAAGGTTATAAAAAGGCAAATCTGTGCACTATTCTGGTATTATCAGGATGTTTTTCTACTCACATAGACTTATATTTGTCTCCATAATTTGTTACATATTTTGCTGATTATTTTCAGTTCAAAGTAGCACTCCCCCTATGTGTTTGAGTCAACTATTGGCAGCTGTTGACAAAAAATACTTGGACTGATCAAAAAGGATCAGGAATGCTAGCAAAATTACTGAAAATGATTGATGATTTCTCCAAACACACCTAGTTGACAATTTTTTTTTCTTTAATACTAGTTGAACTTCATTGTTATTTTGGCGCTTTGTTGTATTGACCTTAATTTAATCATTAAAAAACTGATTATTGAGATAATTTAGGTAAAATTGCCTCTAGTGAATGGCATGAGGTTTAAGTGAAATCTTAAAAAAACTAATATTTTACCTACATTGGTATAGTCAATCAATTACTCAATTATACACATTATTTTGTCTATATAGCCTTAAAATACATGTGAATTATAACTGCAGTGATAATAGATTTCTTTTTTCTCCTGTCGTATCTCCATATAAACGGCCATTAAATAATTTATTTTGGAAGATGAATGGCAAGCTATGACATTTCTAGTTCAAAAGTTGTGTTCAATTACATTGTTTTTACAATAACACGAGTTACGGTCAGAGGTGTTAGAATAACTTTAATTGTGCTTATTTCATTTATGAACTTTCTTTTGTGCTATTAGCATCCAATTTTTTTAAACCATAAATAGCTATATTATTTTATAAAGGATTCATCTTTCATCTAGGAGTCTGAATTTATTTAGTTGTTTTTATCATCTGAATCAACCATTTATTTTTCATGAATGTGTTATGTCTATCATTTATTTATCCATCCATCCATCTTTTCTATAAACATATCTGTAAATAGTAGTTGATTTGTTGAAACAATCCAAGTTTTACTCTTTAAAATTCACTTCAGACAGTTTAGTGAATTTGAAATCATAAGAGACTTCAGTGTATCTCCATATAAAATAGAGAAGTTACATTCTAATAGAAAGTTCAGATTTTCCTTAGGGATTAGGTTGATACTATTGAATTAACAGAAACTTTTAAAGCAAAATTATGAGTCCAGCTGTGATAGGCCATGTCAATTATAGATTAAAATGTTTCGCATGATCCAAACTAAATACAATTTATATTTTTTCTTCCGAATAAAATTATAAGTAATTAAAGTGAACATTGTTGTAAGGAAGGAAAAACATATGGCTGACAGTTACTGAGTTTTCCTATATGGCATACTGCAGCTGCCTTGAATCCTTTGTGGATTTGTCTAATTAGAAGGAAGAAGGGAATGTAGGAAGGAATGGAAAAATTCATGAATATGCTATAGTAAACTTCTTCACAGAGGGCCTTGATAGTCCATAGGAGTGCTTTCAAAAACTCTGTGGAGGTGTGAAGGAAGCAGGATTAGGAGAGGGAGAAGTTGAACTGGGAGGCACTTGCAATAGAGATCTCAGCTCTCCTAGGGGGAAATCTGGAAATGTAAAGATTTCTAATTGAGTCAAAGGGCTGTGTCTTTCTACCACTACATCATTCATTGATTGTAGGCTGCCCCTGAGGAAGGGGCCTGACATAGGGCCTTTGGCTAAGGACAGTTTCTGGAGAGGGACTCATGGGCAAGCTGTCTACAATCCACATTCCCAGGAGCTAAGGGAGTGAGTGGGTGCTTAGAGTCAGATTTGGGCAGCACACAATATTATCGACTAGAATGGAAGACTCTGTTGACATAAGTGAGCCTTGGCTTTTTAAAATACTCTTTTTTTTTTTTTTTTTTAAGATTTTATTTATTTATTTGACAGACACAGCGAGAGAGGGAACTCACGTATGGGGAGTGGGAGAGGGAGAAGCAGGCTTCCCACCGAGCAGAGAGCCCGATGTGGGGCTTGATCCCAGGACCCTGGGATCATGACCTGAGCCGAAGGCAGATGCTTAATGACTGAGCCACCCAGGCACCCCTAAAATACTCTTTAATATAAACATCCTATTAGAGATAGTAATTCCCATGGCCTTCTCTACAGTGAGAGCCCTATCTAAATTGCTGTTGGATGTATTGGCTACGAACCTGTTTAGATCTTTTGGGTCTCTGCCCCAGGCCAGTTGTTTCCACCTCTCCTTATAGGATGCTGGCTGGTCCTGCTTAACATGGAACAGTATCTGGCAATGTTTGCTCACCTGACTTGCAGTCGTCGTCAGTGTCTGTCTCTGTGTACTCCTGGATACCCTGCTACTGGGTCCCCCTGAGAAGAAAACTGTGGGGGGTACATCAGTTGAGTATGAAAGGGACAGGAGATGAGATACGCTCATGCTTTCAATACCGTGCCAGGCCTCTGACTGCCTGCTTCACTGTCGGCTGGTTGTTCACCAGCGCTGGCCCTGCTACAGTGAGCTTTTTCTTTGGGAACTTAGTTTACTCCCCAGTCTAAAGCAGTATTCAGACTAATTCTGACTTAGCCCTAGACTTTCTCCACAACATTAAAACAATGGGAATATCCTGTGTCCTAATCTTACTATTCATCTGTAATGTCAAATTGCAAGAATTTGGCAAGGCAAATTTTGAGCAGTGGAAAATTTATGTGTCATATATAAAATTGAATGAAATTTTCTAAGTTTTTTAACAGTTAAAATCTAGTGCAGCTTTAGCCAAACTGAACTTAGTAGAGGTTGGAACTTTTATTTCTAAATCCCATACTGTACACAATTAATTTTGTATACTTTGAGAGTTTATAGCTATATGGAAAATGAATGGTTTGTTAAATTTAACACACTATGATTCTAGATCAAAACAAAAGAACTATTTTGATTCATTAAATAACTCTGCTTATTACTGTCTTGATTTCTGTCTTGATTCAGCCACATCATTCACAGAAAAGGAGGAAGGAGATGTGTTAGTTTGTTGATTCTCTTTATTTTATTCCCAGATCAATTGTTTATACCTCTCTCTCTTTTTTTAAATTCTAGGCTTAGACTCAGTCTACCACTTGAAGGGCAATAAGTTCAAGACAAAAGACAATGCCCATATTTCCCATTCAGATGACCAATAATGGGAAAAAATAATCTCCATAATAAAGGTATACTTT
Organism: Phoca vitulina; assembly: GCF_004348235.1. Lineage (NCBI taxonomy): Eukaryota > Metazoa > Chordata > Mammalia > Carnivora > Phocidae > Phoca > Phoca vitulina. Next base: position 4,394,416 of record NW_022589711.1, read on the forward strand.
GGAGGAACAAAACCATATTCTATGTGTAAAATAATAATTACTTGGTTGAATTTACATAACAAAGCTGGGATTCCACCCAAAAGCATTTTCTTTTAGTGATAGATGGTGAGACTTTAAATACTTGAAGTATATAAAAATTTTGATCAAACTAGCTTGAGTACAAAAACAAAGCCAAATTATCAAAGTCTTGAAATCTGAAGTCTCAAATACATGAGTATACTTTGCCAGAATTATACCCTAAATTTATTCACGCAACAAATGTTTAACACACATCCAGTATCGATATACCATCAACTTCGAAGTGGTGTGTTTCTGAGAGGCACACCAGCAGCATGGCTGAATAAGATGTTTCTAATCATGTTCTCCCCTCAACAAAAAGAATTTGGTATCCATCCATGGACAAAAGCGCCTTTGTGGGAGCTTTGGCATCCACTATCATGTGCCAAGGGACCTGGGAGGAGTCTTGCCCACCTATGCATTGGGTATTAGGCACACAGACCTCCGTCCCAGCAGTGGACCGTGCAGTAGCCTGTGACCTGCCTTCAGCACCTCTTGGCAGTGGTCCTGTAGCCCTTGGAAAACACTTCTAGGACAGTCACCCACAGATGAGAAAAATGAAAGAAAGGGACTTTTGCCCTTTATGTGATTTGCTTCTCTTTATTAATTTTTTAAACACAAATTCGATAATCTCTGTAGCTTCTGTCAAAACTTTACTAAGCCTTGAAAATTCCTTGCCATGTTGCTGTTGTGTGATACAAAAAGAATTCTTTTATTTTGTCTCTTTTATTCTCCTTCCTGACTTTCCCCTTCTCCTTCACAGTTTTCTTCTTTTTTTAATCTCCTTATTCTTCTTCATAAGCTTACCTTTATTTTATGTTCCATTTTCATAATCTATTTTTCATTTTTTCATATTTTCTTTTCTTTTTCTTCCATCATTTTTTCTTTATTGAGCATGTATCATATGTAGGACACTGTTGTGTAATGATAAAAAAAGATTATTTAAAGATGATAAAGATGATAAAAAAGGGTTATTGCCCTCAACCAACTCATATTCTTGAATGGTAACATTTCTTATCAATAGCTTTCCTTGGAATTAAGAAAAATAGAATTAAGTCAAGAGAAAATTCCAGACAACAAATACAAGATATTATTTTGAATAATACCACTTTTTAGAAAAGCAAAACCATTTGTGTTCATTTTTAATATCATTATCTACGCATGAAAATGGTTTAAATTCATTTTAAAAACTGAATTATGGAACTATTTGACATTCTGTGGACTGCTTAAAATCAAATATCCAATTCCACTAAAAGTTAAGTTTAATGGATTTTTGTCAATTCCATTTTCTATTTTGTTCTTTCATATAAAAGAACCACCTCAGAGTATTATTCACACATTGTTATCTAGAAATCCTTTATTTCTACTCTCTAATATAATAGTCAAGAACTCTGACAATTCTAAGATTTTACCCTGTTTGTAAGATAAGAAGTTAGCCTACCGCAGTTTTGTGGACGCTGTCAGAAGATGCGAGACTCCCGGGTCAAAGTTTATTATTCACAGAGATAGCAGAAATAGCAGTACCAGAGGATCATCAACATCCCATACCAGAATCATTTCTGGGAAACTAGGTTAAACTGGTGGGAAGGCTACCCTTATCTGAATCTTACAGAAGGAAAAGTTTCAGTGGCCATTACTGATGGCCAGCTTGCTGAAAAGACCACTGAAATAATAAGCAAAGTTAAGCTAAGCAAAATGAAGTTTATTATTCTCCAGTAAAGGAGGGCACCTTCTTGACAGAATCTTAGAGTATCTTAGAGGAGAGATTAAGGGCAGATTTTTGTAAGAATTTGGGGTCTGGAGGGCACCTGGGTGTCTCAGTCAGTTAAGCGGCTGCCTTCAGCTCAGGTCATGATCCCAGGGTCCTGGGATCGAGCCCCGCACCGGGCTCCCTGCTCAGCACAGAGACTGCTTCTCCCTCTGCCTGCTGCTCCCCTTGCTTGTGCGCTCTCTCTGTCAAATGAATAAATAAATAAAATCTTTAAAAAATACTAAAAAAAAGAATTTGGGGTTTGGTTTTAGGAGGTCTTTCAATGATGGGGCTAGTTGGGATTGAACAGTCCTCATGACATAATAATTTAAGATTAGTGAGCACAGCAAGGTGAGGGTTTTGAAGTAAGTTTTGATTCATAAAGAATCATTTAATAACCTTTTGAGTTATGTGTTGTTTGTAGGAGGAGCTATTTATTCTGATGAGCAATCAATTGTTTTGAGAGGGGGCTAGTTGAATAGTTGGCTATTTGAATAAATGGATTTTCAGGATTTCTACAAGAAATTTACTGTACAAGAATTTCCTGCTATAGTAAAGTCATGTTCATATGCACAATCTTAGTTCTTGATCCTATTAAGAAATTAGTTGTAGGCAGTTTGTTCTGTCAAGGCATTAATTCATTAGTCCAAGGAGATTGTTTAATTGATTAACTGGAAGAAAATTCATGGGCAGGAGAGTTGAAGATGTAATCTGGAAAAAGAGCTACAGGCCAAGCTGAGAGCTGGAGGCAAGTGTGTGATGGTGGAATGACTGGTCTATTTGGTGAATCATAAGGTGTCGAGCAAATGGAGTGAGCCTTAAAATCAAAATAGGTAGGATAGGATAGTTCAGGGCATTGAACCCTAGACAATAGGAAATGTGAGAGTAGCCCATGTGGCTACTCAAAGGCACCAGAACCAGCTAGGCATGTGTGGTATAATAAAAAAAATCGTCTGATTGTTGTCCTGTGTTCCTGGCATGGAACTCCTAAAACCCCTTGGAATCTCCTGAGTGATAGGACTATCTTTATTATGCTAAGATGTGACTCATGCTGGGCCCCTAAATAGCTTCAGGATGCAGGCTGGTCACCAGAAAAACCAACCATATGATTAGAAGGTTGTAACTTTGGGTCAGCCTGATCTCAGGGGAGGAGAGAATAGCTGGAGATTGGGTTCAGTCATGTCACCAATATTTAATCAGTCATGCCTGTGTGAAGAAACCCCAATAAAAGCTCTGGATATTGAAGCCCAGTGGAGTTTCTTGGTTGGTGAACATGTGGATGTGCCAGGAGGGTGATATGCCCAGACTCCATGAGAGATAGACCTTGCTCCATGAATCTCATTTGTCTGGTCCTCGTATGTGTAATCATAAGTATAGCACTTTCCTAAGTTCTGTGAGTTGTTCTAGTGAATTATTAAAGAGGAAGGGGATAATGGGGACCTCCTGAATTGGTAGCCAGTTGATCAAAAGTGCAGGGGCCTGGGGGACCCTCTGAGACTTGCAGCTGACCTCTGAAGTGAGAGCAGACTTGTGGAAAACTGAGCCCTTAAACTGTGAGTCTGATGCTAATGTGGTGTCATAAATGAGTTGCCATACATCCAATTGGTGTTAGACCATTTGAGGTGGAAACAGAATAGAGTACTACTGAATAGTTTCCTTAGATTAAAGTGGGAGGAAATTTTCAGCTGTCTTGGGTATAGGAAGCAGAAACTGAGAAACATCTTCTTAGTAAAAGTAGGAAAAATAGGGGCGCCTGGGTGACTCAGTCGTTAAGCGTCTGCCTTCGGCTCAGGTCATGATCCCAGGGTCCTGGGATCGAGCCCCGCATCAGGCTTACTGCTCAGCGGGGAGCCTGCTTCTCCCTCTGCCACTCACCCTGCTTGTGTTTCCTCTCTCGCTCTTGCTCTCTCTCTGTCAAATAAATAAATAAATAATCTTAAAGAAAAAGTAGGAAAAATAGAAGTATAAATCTTTTTTCTTTTTTTATAGTTTCTTTTAAAAAATCATTAAAGTCTACTTCATTTCCTTAAGAGTTATCACATTACTTTCAAATCAGAAATATGTAATATGACCTTTTTTTTGTGGTTTTGCTTCTCTGATTGTTTCAACCTTTTAATAATGACTAATACAACTTTCTAGTTTATTATTATTTTTTTAAACTAAGGATGTATTCTAAGTATAACAAAACAGTTCATGATTAACTTGATTTCCCCAGGTATTTTGATGCTTAAAAGGAAGGAGGGAAAGGAGAGATGCAGAAGATGTATATTCAAAATTCCTATCAGGATACTGGCAGCAGCCTCAATCACTGGAGGCATTTCACTCCTTTTTACACCTGCAGCTATATAAAGCAGTAGTTCCCTAGCTAATTGAAATAAAATAACACTGAAATTGCTAGAGGTGAAACATTCAAATTGCATGCTTTGCTGCTAAAAACATATCAGTAACATTTGAGATTTCTTTCTATTTTATTTTTATTTCTATAGTAAAGAGAATGTCAGCTATCACAGATAGCAAGAAAAATGGAAAACAAACATATAACCCTGTCTCTTTGCTTCAGTCTCACCTCATAAAACGTGTGGAAATTGAAGAACATTTTATATGCAGTCTTGTCATCATCACAAAAATCTTAAAAAACATTGTAAAAAAGCATCCTTCTTTATTGATTCTTGGGAATATGCATCTCTATTGTTTGTGAAAATGACTTGAAACAGATCTAAGTTATTTTTCAGACTAGATCAGGACTTGTAAATAACCTCTATTCTATTGCCAGAATTTTTCATTTGTATCAAAGTCTTCCCTAGAGAATGCTACCATGACTTTGTAGTTCACCATGCCTTTATCAAAACTGCTGCCTATTACAAGAGAAGTTCACCAGGTTGAGTTTTGCAAAGAAACTGGGTGAGAAATAACAGCAAACTTAAAATTATTAGGCTAAGAATGCTAGTAGATTTAATAAAATGTGAAATATAAAAAATGTATAAAAGAGCATAAACCATGTTTTAGAATCAATTGCTGATTTACACCTGATTAAATTATAATATTGGTTTGCAAATGATCATTTTTCTGATTGTCAAATTTATTTTATATTTTTAATCTGGCATTCTTCTCTAAATTTTCTTTCTCTCTCCTTTTTAGATGAACTCACATATTTAAAAAAATTCAATGTATTGCAATATATTACTACCATTATTGTGGTGCTCACATTTTCACCAGTTTGTGTCTAAGTCCTGCTAATCGCATCATCGAGATATAATTGACATATAGTACACTGCACTTTTTTTATTGGAGTATTATTGACATACAGTATCCTGTTAGTTTCAGGTGTACATTATAGTGATTCAGTATTGTTATACATTATGAGAGGATTTTATGATAAATCTGGTTACCATCTGTCACCTACAAAATTATTGCAGTATTATTGACTATATTCCCTATGCTATACGTTACATTCCCATAAATTATTTATTTTATAACTGGAAGTTTGTACCTCTTAATCCCCTTCACCTATTTCTCCCATTTCCCCAACGCCTTCCACCTCTGGTAACCAATAGTTTCTTATATCTATTAGTCTGTTTTTGTCTTGTTTGTTCATTTGTTTTGTTTTTTAGATTCCACATATAAGTGAAATCATGTGGTAGTCATCTTTCTCTGACTTATTTCAATTACCATAATACCCTCTAGGTCTATCCATGTTGTCGCAAATGGCAGGATTTCATTCTTTTTATGGCTAAGTAATATGCCTTAGGTTGCTTCTACATCTTGGCTACTGCAAATAATGCTGCAGTGATCATAAGGGTGCATATATGTCTTCAAATTAGTGTTTTAATTTTCTTCAGATATTTACCCAGAAGTGGGATTGCTGTATTGTACACTAGTTCTATTTTTAATTTTTTTGAGGAATCCCTATACTATTTTCCATAGTGGCTGTACCGATTTACATTCCCACCAACAGTGTAGGAGGGTTCCCTTTATTCCACATCCTCACCAACACTTATTATTATTTTTTATCTTTTTGTAATAGCCAGTCTGACAGGTATGAAGTGATGCCTCCTTGTGGTTTTGATTTGCATTTCCCTGATGATTAGTGACCTTGAGCATTCTTTCATGTGCCTGTTTGCCACTTCTATGTCTTGTTCGGAAAAATGTCTATTCAAGTCCGGTAGCCATTCTTTTTAAATTCTACTTTGAATTCTTAAAAAAAATTTTTTTTATTCTTAAGTTCCATTATGGTTAACATGCAGTGTTACATTAGTTTCAGGTGTACAGCATAGTGATTCAGGAATTTTACGCATTACTCAGTGCTCATCATGGTAAGTGTATTCTTAATACCCTTCACCTAGTTTACCCATGGCTCCACCCACCTTGCCTCTGGTAACCACCAGTTTGTTCTCTATATTTAAGACTCTTTTTTTTGTTTGTCTCTTTTCCCTTTGTTTTGTTTCTTAAATTCCACATATGAATGAAATCATATGGTATTTGTCTTTCTCTGACTGATTTATTTCCCTTAGCATTATAATTTCTAGCTCCATATTGTTGCAAATGGCAAGATTTCATTCTTTTTTATGGCTAAATTATATATATTAATATATTACATATTAATATATATATTATACATGAAATATTATATATTTATATGTATATATCCCACATCTTCCTTATCCATTCATCTATCAATGAATACTTGGACTGCTTCCATAATTTGGCTATTGTAAATAATGCTGCTATAAACATAGGGGTGCATATATCTTTTTGAATAAATGTTTTCATTTTCTTTTCTTTTTTTTTTTTTAGTGTTTTCATTTTCTTTGGGTAAATATGCAGTAGTGGAATTACTGGATCATATGGTAATTCTATTTTTAATTTTTTGAGGAACCTCCATATTGTCTTCCATATTGTTTTCTACAGTGGCTGAATCAGTTTGCATTCCCACCAAAAGTGCACGACAGTTCCTTTTTCTCCCTATTCAAGTCCTCTGCCCATTTTTAATCAGATTATTTGCTTTTTGGTGTTGAGTTGTGTAAGTTCCTTATATATTTTGGATATTAACCCCTTATTGGATATATTATTTGCAAATATCTTCTCCCATTCCGTATGTTCTCTGTTGTTGTTGGTTTCCTTTATTGTGCAAAAGCTTTTTATTTTGGTGTAGTCCCAATAGTTTAATTTTACTTTTGTTTCCCTTGTCTTCGGAGACACATCTAGGAAACTGTTACTTTGTATGTCTGATGTCAGAGAAATTACTGCCTGTGTTCTCCTCTAGGACTTTTATGGTTTCATGTCTCATGTTTAAGTCTTTAACACATTTTGAATTTATTCTTGTGTATGGTGTTATAAAGTAGTCTGGTTCTATTCTTTTTTGTGTAGCTGTCCAATTTTCCCAGCACCATTTATTGAAAAGACAGTCATTTCTCCTTTGTATATTCTGCCTCCTTTGTCATAGATTAATTGACCATATAATTGTGGGTTTATTTTTGGGGTGTCTATTCTGTTACATTGATCTATGTGTCTATTTTTGTGCCAATACCATGGTGTTTTGATTATTACAGCTTTGTAGTATATCTTGAAATCCAGAATTGTGATACCTCCAGTTTTGTTTTTATTTTTCAAGATTGCTTTGGCTATTCAAGATCTTCTGTGGTTCCATATACATTTTAGTATCATATGTTCTAGTTCTGTGAAAAATGCTGTTGGGATTTTGATGGGATTGGATTGAATCCGTGGATTGCTTTGGTAATGTGGATATTTTGACAATATTAATTTTTCACTTTGTGTCATCTTCAATTTCTTTAATCAGTGTTTTATAGTTTTCACAGTACAGGTCTTTTACCTCTTGGTTAAGTTTATTTCTTGGCATTTTGTTTTTTTGGCGCAATTATAAATTGTATTGTTTTCTCAACTTATCTTTCTGTGACTTTGTTGTTAGTGTATACAAATGCTACTGATTTCTGGGTATTAATTTTGTATACTGACTTCATTTATTACTTTTAGTAGTTTTTTGGTGGAGTCTTTAGGATTTTCCATGTATAGTATCATGTTGTTTACAAATAGGGACAGTTTAACTTCTTCTTTACCAATATGGATGCCTCTTTTTTTCTTTTTCTTGTCTAGTTGCTGTGGCTAGGATTTCCAGTATTATGTTGAATAAAAATGGCAAAAGTGGATGTCCTTGTCTTGTTCCCAAGAGGGAAAGCTTAGTTTTTCACTAAGAAAAATGTATGATGGTAGCTGTGGGTTTTTCATGTAAGGCCTTTATTATATTGAGGTATGTTCCTTCGAACCCCACTTTGTTGAGAGTTTCTACAATGAATGGATGTTAAATCTTGCCAAATGCTTTTTCTGTATCTATTGAAATGATCAAATATTTTTATGCTTTGTTTTGTTGAAGTGGTGTATGATATTGATTGATTTGTGAATATTGAACCATCCTTGTATCCCAGGAATAAATCCCACCTGATCATGGTGAATGATCTTTTTATTTCCTTGAATCCATGAGTATGGAATGTCTTCCCATTTATTTGTGCTTTTTCCACAATTTCGTTCATTAGTATCTTATACTTTTCAGTGTGCGGGTCTTTTACCTCCTTGATTAAATTTATTGCTAGGTATTTTATTCTTTTACATGTAGTTGTAAATGGGATTGTTTTCTTACTTTCCTTTTTGATAGTTTCTTTTTCATATATAGAAATGCAACATAGTTTGTATATTGGTTTTATATCCTGCAACTTTATTGCATTTATTTATTCTGTTTCTTGGTGGAGTCTTTAGAAATTTCTATATATAAAATCATGTCATCTACAAATAGTGACAACTTTACTTCTTCCTTTCCAATTTGGATGCCTGGTATTTCTTTTTCTTGCCTAATTGCTGTGGTTAGGAGTTCCAGTCCTGTGTTGAATAAAAGTGGCAAGAGTGGTCATTTCTCTCTTGTTTATGATTTTAGAGGGAGAGCTTACAGCTTTTCACCATTGAGTATGATGTTAGTTCTCATATTTGGTCTTTATTATGTTGAGAGTTTTTATCATAAGTGGATGTTGAGTTTTGCCAAATGCTTTTCTGCATCTGTTAAGATGATCATATGGCTTTTATCCTTTATTTTGTTAATGTGATGTATCACGTTTTTTGATATGTATATGTCGAACCAAACTTGCATCCCTGGAATAAATCCCACTTGATTGTGGTGTATGATCCTTTTAATATATTTTTGCATTTAGTTTGCTAGTTTTTTGTTGAACATTTTTGCATTTGTGTTCATCAGAGATATTGGCCTGTAATTTTCTTTTCTTGTGGAGTCCTTGATTTTGGTATCAGGATAATTAATGCTAGTCTTGTAAAATAAGTTCAGGAACTTTTCCTTGTCTTTAGTTTTTTAGAAAGATTTTAAGAGAGATTTATATTAATTCTTTTTGAGTGATTGGGAGAATTCACTAGTGAAGCTGTCTGGTTGTAGACTTGTTTATTGAGAAGTTTTTGATTACCAGTTCAGTCTCCTTACTAGTAATTGGTATATTCAAATTTTCTGTTTTTTTTATGGCTCAATCTTGGAAGGTTGTATGTTTCTAGGAATTTATTTCTTCTAGGTTGTCCAAATATGTTGGTGTATAATTGTTCATAGTAGTCTCTTATGATCCTTTATATTTCTTTTGTATCAGTTGTAACATTTTCTTTTTCATTTCTGATTTTATATATTCAAGCCCTCTTTTTTCTAAAAGATTTTATTTATTAGAGAGAGAGAAAGAGAGAGAGAGAATGTGTGTGGGGAAGAGCAGAGGGAGAGGGATAAGCAGACTCTTTGCTGAGCACGGAGCCTGAGGCAGGGCTCAGTCTCAGGACCCTAAGATCATGACCTGAGCCATAAACCAAGAGTTGAAAGCTCAACCGACTGAGCCACCCAGGCACCCCCCCCCTTTTTTTTCCTTCATGGGTCTATCTAAAGTTCTGCCAATTTTATTTATCTTTCAGGGAACCAGCTGTTGGTTTCATTAATCCTTTCTCTTGTCTTTTTAATCTATATTTATTTCTCCTTTGATCTTTGTTATTTCCTTCCTTCTAATAACTTTGGGCATTGTTCTTTCTCTAGTTCCTTGGGGTGTACAATTAGAGTATTTGAGATTTTTTCTTCTTTCTTGAGGTAGACCTATATTGCGCTGAACTTCTCTCTTGGAACTGCTTTTGCTATATCCCATAAATTTTGCTATATTGTGTTTATTTCCATTTTTGCTTTTCTCAGGATATTTTTTGATTTCTCCTTTCATTTCTTCACTGTTCAGTAGCATGTTGGTCAAATCCCTACATATTTGTGATATTTCCAATGTTTTTCTTAAAATTGATTTACTGTATATTTACTTTTTACCAGTGTGATTTATATTTTCACAGATTTTCTTGTTACTAATTAAAACCTGTTTTCCTTTTAAAGAAGTTCCTTTAAGATTTCTTGTAAGACTGGTTTAGTCATGATGAACTTCTTTAATGCTTGCTTGTCGAGAAAACTTTATCTCCCCTTCAATTCTAAATGATAATTTTGCTCAGCAAGTATTCTTGGTTGGAACTTTTTCATTTCAGTGCTTTGAATATATCATGCCACTTTCTTCTGGCCTGCAGAATTTCTGCTGAAAATCTGATAGTCTTCTGAGAGTTACCTTATAACTAACACATTGTTTTTTCTCTCATTGCTTTTAAGATTCTCTCTTTATCTTTAACTTAGACATTTTAATTATAATGTGTCATTATAATTGTGTAGATTTCTTTGGGTTCATCTTATTTGGAACTTTCTGGACTTCCTAGAGTGTTTGATTCCTCCCCCGGGTTGGAGAAGTTTTCAGCCATTATTTCTTCAAATAAATTTTCTGTCTCTTTCTCTTTTCCTTCTGGGACCCTAATAATGTGAATGTTATTTTGCTTGATTTTGATCCCCTTAGTCCCTTAAGCTATCATTATTTTTTTTTTTTAAGATTTTATTCATTTATTCGAGAGGGAGAGAGAGGGAGCACTAGTGGGGTACGGGGCAGAGAGAGAAGCCGACTCCCCACCGAGCAGGGTGCCCAACGCAGGGCCTGATCCCAAGACCCGGGGATCACGACCCAAGCCGAAGGCAGATGCTCAACTGACTGAGTCACCGAGGCGCCCCTATCATTACTTTTTTTTTTATTATGTTCTATTAGTCACCATACAGTACATCATTAGTTTTTGATGTAGTGTTCCATGATTCATTGTTTCTGTATAACACCCAGTGCTCCATTCAGTACATGCCCTCTTTAATACCCATCACCAGGCTAACCCATCCCCCAACCCCCCTCCCCTCTAGAACCCTCAGTTTGTTTCTCAGAGTCCATAGTCTTTCATGGTTCGTCTCCCTCTCTGATTTCCCACCCTTCATTTTTCCCTTCCTGCTATCTTGTTCTTCTTCTTCTTTTTTTTTTTTTAACATATAATGTATTATTTGTTTCAGAAGTACAGGTCTGTGATTCAACAGTCTTACACAATTCACAGTGCTCACCATAGCACATACCCTACCCAGTGTCTATCACCCAGCCACCCCATCCCTCCCACCCCCCACCATTCTAGCAACCCTCAGTTTGTTTCCTGAGATTAAGAATTCTTCATATCAGTGAGATCATATGATACATGTCTTTCTCTGATTGACTTATTTCATTCAGCATAATACCCTCCAGTTCCAGCCACGTCATTGCACATGGCAAGATTTCATTCCTTTTGATGGCTGCATAATATTCCATTGTGAATATGTACCACATCTTCTTTATCCATTCATCTGTCGATGGACTTCTTGGCTCTTTCCAGAGTTTGGCTATTGTGGACGTTGCTGCTATAAACATCAGGGTGCACGTACCCCTTTGGATCCCTACATTTGTGTCTTTGGGGTCAATACCCAGTAGTGCAATTGCTAGGTCATAGGGTAGCTCTATTTTCAACTTTTTGAGGAACGTCCATACTGTTTTCCACATTGGCTACACCAGCTTGCATTCCCACCAACAGCGTAGGAGAGTTCCCCTTTCTCCACATCCCCACCAACATCTGTCATTTCCTGACTTGTTAATTTTAGCCCTTCTGACTGGTGTGAGGTGGTATCTCACTGAGGTTTTGATTTGGATTTCCCTGATGCCGAGCGATGTGGAGCACTTTTTCATGTGTCTGTTGGCCATTTGGATGTCTTCTTTGGAAAAATGTCTGTTCATGTCTTCTGCCCATTTCTTGATTGGATCATTTGTTCTTTGGGTGTTGAGTTGATAAGTTCTTCATAGATTTTGGATACTAGCCCTTTATCTGATAGGTCATTTGTAAATATCTTCTCCCATTCTGTCGGTTGTCTTTTGGTTTTGTTGAGTGTTTCTTTTGCTGTGCAAAAGCTTTTTATCTTGATGAAGTCCCAATAGTTCATTTTTGCCATTGTTTCCCTTGCCTTTGGTGGTGTTTCTAGGAAGAAGTTGCTGCGGCTGAGGTCGAAGAGGTTGCTGCCGGTGTTCTCCTTTAGGATTTTGATGGACTCCTGTCTCACATTGAGGTCTTTCAACCATTTTTAGTCTATTTTCGTGTGTGGTGTAAGGAAATGGTCCAGTTTCATTGTTCTGCATGTGGCTGTCCAATTTTCCCAACACCATTTGTTGAAGAGACTGTCTTTTTTCATTGGATGTTCTTTCCTGCTTTGTCAAAGATTAGTTGACCATAGAGGTGAGGGTCCATTTCTGGGCTCTCTACTCTGTTCCATTGATCTATGTGTCTGTTTTTGTGCCAGTACCATACTGTCTTGATGATTACAGCTTTGTAATAGAGCTTGAAGTCCGGAATTGTGATGCCACCAGCTTTGCTTTTCTTTTTCAATATTCCTCTGGCTATTCGGGGTCTTTTCTGGTTCCATACAAATTTTAGGATTATTTGTTCCATTTCTTTGAAAAAAGTGGATGGTATTTTGATAGGGATTGCATTGAATGTGTAGATTGCTCTAGGTAGCATTGACATCTTCACAATACTTGTTCTTCCATTCCATGAGCATGGAACGTTTTTCCATTTCTTTGTGTCTTCCTCAATTTCTTTCATGAGTATTTTATAGCTTTCTGAGTACAGATTCTTTGCGTCTTTGGTTAGATTCATTCCTAGGTATCTTATGGTTTTGGGTGCAATTGTAAATGGGATCGATTCCTTAATTTCTCTTTCTTCTGTCTTGTTGTTGGTGTATAGGAATGCCACTGATTTCTGTGCATTGAATTTATATCTTGCCACTTTACTGAATTCCTGTATGAGTTCTAGCAGTTTTGGGGTGGAGTCTTTTGTGTTTTGCACATAAAGTGTCCTATCATCTGCAAAGAGTGAGAGTTTGACTTCTTCTTTGCCAATTCGGATGCCTTTTGTTTCTTTTTGTTGTCTGATTGCTGTGGCTAGGACTTCTAATACTATGTTGAATAGCAGTGGTGATAGTGGACATCCCTGTCATGTTCCTGACCTTAGGGGGAAAGCTCTCAGTTTTTCCCCATTGAGAATGATATTGGCTGTGGGCTTTTCATAGATGGCTTTTATGATATTGAGGTATGTGCCCTCTTTCTCTATACTCTGAAGAGTTTTGATCAAGAAAGGATGCTGTACTTTGTCAAATGCTTTTTCTGCATCTATTGAGAGGGTCATATGGTTCTTGTTCTTTCTTTTATTAATGTATTATATCACATTGATTGGCTTGCCGATGATGAACCAACCTTGCAGCCCAGGGATAAATCCCACTTGGTCGTGGTGAATAATCCTTTTAAGGTACTGTTGGATCCTATTGGCTAGTATTTTGGTGAGAATTTTTGCATCCATGTTCATCAGGGATATTGGTCTGTAATTCTCCTTTTTGATGGGGTCTTTGGTTTTGGGATTAAGGTAATGGTGGCCTCATAAAACGAGTTTGGAAGTTTTCCTTCCATTTCTATTTTTTGGAACAGTTTCAGAAGAATAGGTATTAATTCTTCTTTAAATGTTTGGTAAAATTCCCCTAGGAAGCCATCTGGCCCTGGGCTCTTGTTGGGAGATTTTTGATGACTGCTTCAATTTCCTTAGTGGTCATAGGACTTCAGATTTTCTATTTCTTCCTGTTTCAGTTTTGGTAGTTGATACATCTCTAGAAATGCATCCATTTCTTCCAGATTATCTAATTTGCTGGCATATAGTTGCTCATAATATGTTCTTGTAATTGTTTGTATTTCTTTGGTGTTGGTTGTGATCTCTCCTCTTTCATTCATGATTTTATTTATTTGGGTCATTTCTCTTTTCTTTTTGATAAGTCTGGCTAGGGGTTTATCAATCTTATTAATTCTTTCAAAGAACCACCTCCTAGTTTCGTTGGTGTGTTCTACTGTTCTTTTGGATTCTATTTCATTGATTTCTGCTCTGATCTTTATTATTTCTCTTCTCCAGCTGGGTTTAGGCTTTGTTTGCTGTTCTTTCTCCAGCTCCTTTAGGTGTAGGGTTAGGTTGTATATTTGAGACCTTTCTTGTTTCTTGAGAAAGGCTTGTATTGCTATATACTTTCTTCTTAGGACTGCCTTTGCTGCATCCCAAAGATTTTAAACAGTTGTGTTTTCATTTTCATTTGTTTCCATGAATTTTTTTAATTCTTCTTTAATTTCCTGGTTGACCCATTCATTCTTTAGTAGGATGCTCTTTAGCCTCCATGTATTTGAGTTCTTTTCGACTTTCCTCTTGTGATTGAGTTCTAGTTTCAAAGCACTGTGGTCTGAAAATATGCAGGGAATGATCCCAGTCTTTTGGTACCGGTTGAGACCTGATTTGTGAGCTAGGATGTGATCTATTCTGGAGAATGTTCCATGGGCACCAGAGAAGAATGTGTATTCTGTTGCTTTGGGATGGAATGTTCTGAATAGATCTGTGAATTCCATTTGGTCCAGTGTGTCATTTAAAGTCTTTATTTCCTTGTTGATCTTTTGCTTAGATGATCTGTCCATTTCAGTGAGGGGGTTGTTAAAGTCCCCCACTATTATTGTATTGCTGTCGATGTGTTTCTTTGCTTTTGTTATTAATTGGCTTATATAATTGGTTGTTCCCATGTTTAGGGGCATAGATATTTACAATTGTTAGATCTTCTTGTTGGATAGACACTTTAAGTAGGACATAGTGTCCTTCCTCATCTCTTATTATAGTCTTTGGTTTAAAATCTAATTTGTCCCGGGGCGCCTGGGTGGCTCAGTCATTAAGCATCTGCCTTCGGCTCGGGTCGTGATCCTGGGGTCCTGGGATCAAGCCCCGCATTGGGCTCCCTGCTCAGTGGGAGGCCTGCCTCTTCCTCTGCTCCTGCTTGTGTTCCCTCTCTTGCTGTCTCTCTCTCTCTGTCAAATAAATAAATAAAATCTTTAAAAAAAAATAAAAAAATAAAATCTAATTTGTCTGATATAGGGATTGCCACCTCAGCTTTCTTTTGGTGTCCATTGGAATGGCAAATGGTTTTCCACCCCCTCGCTTTCAATCTGGGGGTGTCTTTGCGTCTAAAAGGAGTCTTGCAGACAGCGTATCAGTGGGTCTTGTTTTTTTTATCCAATCTGATCGCCTGTGTCTTTTGATTGGGACATTTAGCCAAATTACATTCAGGGTAACTATTGAAAGATATGAATTTAGTGCCATTGTATTGCCTGTAAGCTGACTGTTACTGTATGTTGTCTCTGTTCCTTTCTGGTCTATGTTACTTTTAGGCTCTCTCTTTGCTTAGAGGACCCCTTTCAATATTTCTTGTAGGGCTGGTTTCGTGTTTGCAAATTCCTTTAGTTTTTATTTGTCCTGGAAGCTTTTTATCTCTCCTTCTATTTTCAATGACAGCCTAGCTGTATATAGTATTCTTGGCTGCATATTTTTCTCGTTTAGTGCTCTGAATATGTCCTGCCAGTCCTTTCTGGCCTGCCAGGTCTCTGTGAATAGGTCTGTTGCCAATCTAATGTTTCTACCATTGTAGGTTACAGATCTCTTATCCCGAGCTGCTTTCAGGATTTTCTCTTTGTCTCTGAGACTCCTAAGTTTTATTATTAGATGTCGGGGTCTTGACCTATTTTTATTGATTTTGAGGGGAGTTCTCTGTGCCTCCTGGATTTTGATGCCTGTTTCCTTCCCCAAATTAGGGAAGTTCTCTGCTATAATTTGCTCCAATATACCTTCTGCCCCTCTCTCTCTTTCTTCTTCTCAGATCCCAATTATTCTAATACTGTTTCGTCTTATGGTATCACTTATCTCTAGAATTCTCTCCTTGTGATCCAGTAGTTGTTTATCTCTCTTTTTCTCAGCTTCTTTATTTTCCATCATTTGGTCTTCTATATCACTGATTCTCTCTTCTGCCTCATTTATCCTAGCAGTTAGAGCCTCCATTTTTTATTGCACCTCATTAATAGCCTTTTTGATTTCGACTTGGTTAGATTTTAGTTCTTTTATTTCTCCAGAAAGGGTTTCTCTAATATCTTCCATGTTTTTTTCAAGCCCAGCTAGTATCTTTAAAATCGTCATTCTGAACTCTAGTTCTGACATCTTACTAATGTCCGTATTGATTAGGTCCCTGGGAGTCAGTACTGCCTCTTGTTCTTTTTGTTGAGGTGATTTTTTCCATCTTGTCATTTTGTCCAGAGGAGAATAGATGAATGAGAGAACAAAATGCTAACAGGGTAACAACGTCCCCGGAGAAATACACACTAAACAAATCAGGAGAGACCTGAAACCGGTGGAAAAGAAAGGGAAAGAAATAAAAAAGAAAAAAAAAGAAAAGAAAAAGATAAAAACAAACAAAAAAACAGAATATGATCAAATATGATCAGGCTGGTGCATAGATCAGTGCCACACACTAGATTTTGGGCGTATTTTGGTGTGTTAGAGAAAGTGCCTCCCAAAATTTTAAAGAGAGAAAAACTTATATATGTATAAAAATAAGGGTAAATATGATGAAGGGATGGAATATGACTGTAAAGGTGAAAATTATAGAAGATTTTATAAACGGAATTGATAAGAAGTTGGTTGAAAAAAGAAAGAAGAGGATTTAAAAAAAAAAAAGAGAATGTGATCAGGCAGGAGACTAGAACAAATCCATACACTAGAGATTTAGGGTATATTTTGGTCTGTTAGAAG
>NW_022589711.1:4411724-4481206 GCF_004348235.1 Phoca vitulina
TAACTACAATGAAGGGATAGAATATGACTCTAAAAATGAAAAACAAAAACGATATTTTAAAAAGGGGATTGATAAGATGTTGGTTGAAAAAGGGAAAAAGAGAAATTAAAAAAAAAGTTTTTTTTTAAATTAACTTTGAAAGAATAAAGAATCAGGGGGAAAAAAGCCATGAATTCTATGTGCAGTATTGCCCTAGTGCTGGCGTTCTGCCCTTCTCATTGATCAGTAAACTTGGTCTTGGCTGGCTGTTCTTGCTGACCTCCTGGGGGGCGGGGCCTGTCGCAGTGGTTCTCAAATGTCTTTGCCGGAGGTGGAATTGCCCCACCCTGGCCGGGGCGGGCTAAGTGATCTCCAGTTTGCTCTCGGGAGCTTTTGTTCCCTGCAAACTTTCTGTACGGCTTTGGAGGACGAGAGTGAAAATGGCAGCCTCTCAGTCTCCTCCCCGGAAGAGCCGAGAACTCAGGGCCCCACTCCTCAGTGCACCCCCAGAGCAAAGCAGTCAATCACTCCTGTCTCCCTGGTCTCTGGCCACACTCCGTGCTCACCCGGCCTGTGACTGAGCATTTCTGTCTCTGGCACCTGACCCCATGTGGAGTCTCCAAACCCAGCAGATCTCTGCGGTGCACTCCCACGCCATTCCTCCCAGGGGTGGAAGGGGAGTCTCCCCGGATCTGCCGCTTGTTGGGTCCCTGCTGGAAGAGCAGTGGCCCGACTGTGCCCCGGATCACGGTTTATGGCAACCCTGAGCTGAGAGCCCACGCCTCAGCTCCGTCTCTGCAGCTGGCTTCCCTGCTCTGATACCTGGGAGCTCTGTTGCACTCAGGCACGCCCGGTCTTTTTGTGACCCCGAGGGTCCTGAAACCACACTGTGCCAGTGAGAGTCCCCCCCCCCCCCCAGTTTAGCCACTGGAGCAACATCCCTCAGCGGAGCAGACCTCTAATAAAAGTTCCAATTTTGTGCTCCGTGGCTCTATCACTTGCCAGAAGCGGCCGAGGGAGGTCCCCTCCCCCCACCGTCTATCTTCCAGAATATCGCCTCAGATTCACTTCTCCGCGTGTCCTACCTTCCAGAAAGTGGTCGCTTTTCTGTTCAGAGAGTTGCTGCTATTCTTTTCTTTGATCTCCTGTTGAGTTTGTAGTTGTTCAGAATGGTTTGATCCCTATCTAGCTGAATTCTTGGGACCAGACGAAATTTAGGTCTCCTACTCCTCCGCCATCTTGCTCCTCCCTATCATTACTTTTTAAAAATTATTTTTTTCTCTGCTTGGATGAGTTCCACTGTCCTGTTTTTGAGATTACTGATCCTTTCTTCTGCTTCATCTAATGTCCTGTTGAATCTCTTGTGTATTTTTCAATTCAGTTATTATATTCTTCAGTTCAATGAGTTCTTTTTAATATATTCTTATATTTTCTATCTTTTTGTTGAAGTTCTAACTGTGTTTATCCATTCTTCTTCCAAGTTTGGTGAGCATCTTTATGACTGTTACTTTGAACTCTTTTTTAGGTGAATTACTTATCCATATTTCATTAAGGTTTTTTCCAGAGGTTTTCTCTTATTCTTTTGTTTAGAACATATTTCTCTGTTTCTTCATTTTACTTGACTCTTTTTTATTTTATTTTTTTCTATGTATTAGGTGAAACAGCTATTTTTCCTAGTCTTTCAAGAGTGCACTCCTTTAGAACATGAACCGTATTATTTAACCTTGCCCTAACTTTTGGATGTTTCTTGAACCTTTGTCATTGTCTAAGCAGCCTGATTTATTTTTAATAGCTTCAGTTGTTGAGGATGTACCAGCATCTAGTTTCAGGTCAATTAGAGGCCAGACCCTTACTTAGGCAGCAGCTTTTAAAATATGTAATATATACAGTCCTGTGGTTCTGTCATTGTAGATCCTGCTGGCTTCGAGATTAGGAGATCAGGTTCTGTCCCCTTTGCAACCCTTGCAAAAATTGGGCTCCAGAGAAGTGTATAGGCCCCTTTCTGGGAGGTACAGGTGAGCTATAGTAAGGCAGAAAGAGAGTGTAAAGATGATGTCTCCTGGTCTATATTTCCTGAGAGTACCTCTCTAGCCTCAAGGCAAACTTGAAGCCTAGCTCTCAGGCTGAAGCTCCAGGACAAGATAAATGGACCTCTTTCAGAGAAAGTCTGGGAGTGTGTTTTAGTCTGCTGGCTGTGTAGCACTCTGGGAGTGGTGGCCTGCCAAGAACGTCTCTCTGACTGTTATAGTCCCATGGGACCTAGGACATCAAGCTGTCTTGGCCACCAGAATCAGGTGATCAAGGAGCATCTCCTGTATGGCAGCCTCAAATACTAGGGTACCAGATGTAAAAACTGGGACACCAGACACAAATAAGAGCTCCCTTCCAAGAGATATTGGTGCTCTGAAATGTGATAGAGGGAGAACATAAAGATAGTGCCTGCCTCTCTGGATCTCTTGAAAGGTTTATAGTCAACTCTTAGATAGGTATTTAATTTGAAGCCTAATTTTTAGGCTGCAGCTACGATGATAAGCTTATATGTATTTTTTCACAGAGAGACTCAGCTCCTAGTCTATTGCTTCTTGCTGTGCCCTGAGGGCAGTAGCTCTTTGCAAACTCTTACTTGGTTGGTTATAATCTTGTGGGATGCACAAATGTAAGGCCTGCTCTCCTTCAGAGCCAGATGACAAGAGGTGTTCTCTGGCAGCAAAATCAAGGTGCCAGACAGGAGTATAAGCTCCTTCCTGGGATACTGGTAAGCTGGAGTGAGGCAGAGGAAGAGTACAAAGGCTGCATCCATTGGCCTCCTTTCCCTGAGAGTACCTATGTAGGCCTCTAGGAGTATGCTAGACCAGGACCCTGCTCATCAGGCCAGTGCTCCTGGGGAGGCAAATAGGTGTCCTTCTCAGAAAGATGGGGTGTTTCAGTTATTGATCTGTACAGTGCCCCGGGGGTGTTAGTCTGCCAAGAACTGTCTCTGATTGTTACAGTCCCTTGGGACTCAAGAATGCAAGCCCCTGTAGCCTCTAGAACCAAGTGCTCAGGAGGCATCTCCTGGGATCCACTCTAAAAACTGGGTTACAAGACACTGGCACTGTGCCACTTTTTTTTAAAGATTTTATTTATTTATTTGACAGAGAGAGAGAGACAGTGAGAGAGGGAACACAAGCAGGGGGAGTGGGAGAGGGAGAAGCAGGCTTCCTGCTGAGCAGGGAGCCCAGCGCAGGGTTCGATCCCAGGACCCTGGGATTATGACCCAAGCTGAAAGCAGATGCTTAATGACTGAACCACCCAGGCACCCCTCACTGTGCCACTTTTAGTGAGGCAGGGGAGAGCACAGGGATGGCATATGCCTACTGGCTATGGCAAGATAGAGGGAGAGTGCAAAAATGGTGCACACCAGTGTCTCCATCCTTGGAGAGAATCCCAACAGGTCTCTGCCCTTCCAGTTGAAGCTTTAAGATTAGTAAACGAATCTCCTTTACATATAGTCTGGGTACTTTCCAAACTGCTGCCTTTGTAATGGGCCCTGGGTCAAGTGAGTCTCTAGATGAGTCCTTAAAGAGCAGTCTCTCAGTTTGCTACAGATCCCCAGGTCTGAGAATTGTCTCTCAGATACAGGTCTTAAGAGTTGGAGTGCTTGATGTAGATTACAAATCTTCATTCCTCTAGGAGAAGCTCGGTTTGTGAGATCCCTCCCGATTATGGGTTCATATGCCAGGGCAGTAAATTTTTAGCAAGACAGTGTCTTAGCCTCTCCTATCCACCTTGATACGGCCCTTTTCTCATTTGATGTGAACCAAATGTTCAGCTAGTTCTCAGGTCTTTTTCAGAGGCAATTGTTCTACATGTGGTTGTGGATTCAGTGTGTTCATGGGAAGGAATGAGTTCAGGGTCTTTCTACACCACCATCTTCTGTTTCAAAGGATTTTCTAAACAGTTACATTGTCTGTGAATAAAGACAGTTTTCTTTCCTCCTTTCTAATCTGATGGCTTTTATTTCTCTTTCTTCCCTTATTGCCATGACTAGAAACTCTAACACAATATTGAATAAAAGAGGTGGGAGTGGACAACCTTGTCTTCTCCCTAATTTGGGGCTATAGCATTCAGTTTGCCATAATTAAGTATGATGTTAGCTTGGATTTTTCATAGATTCTCTTTTTCAGGTTGAGGAAGTTTCCTTCTATTATTTGTTTTCTGCAAGTTTTTATTAGCAGTAGAAAGTGATCTATTCAAATGATTTTTCTGCATGTATTGAATTGAACATATACTTTCCCTTTTGTAGTTTGTTAATATGATCATTACATTGATTGGTTTTCAGATGTTAAGCTAATCCTTCATTTCTGGGATGAATCCTTCTTAATCATATTGCATTATCCTTTTTATATAGTGACAGATATTTTTTCCTAAAACTTAATTAGAATTTAAAAAACCATATTAATGGGGGATATTGGGTAGTTTTATTTTCTTGCAATGTCTTTGTGTGTTTTTCTTTTTTTTTTTTTAAAGAAGTAGCATGGTTTTATTGAAATGTTTTAGTACAGTGTTGGACGATCTTAAAACCTTATATTCTAAACCAATACAAGCACTGCAAATAATATATTCCTAATCTAGTTGACATCTAAAAAAGAAAGTTGTAATATGAATATCTATAAGTTGATTAATATTATTTAAGTTGGAGAATGAGCAGCTTTGGTATATTTGTATGTCTCTGGCTCCCCTTTTTGGTGGGTACGTGAGTCCATCTCCATTCAGCAGAGTTAGATGGGACCAATATATTTGGTGTTTCATTTAATTATTCCCACACAATCAGCAAGGGATATGCAAGTTCTAGGATTGGGCTACTCCCGAGGCTGCCTTCTTCATCTTTTTTAAAACTGAAACCATCACAGGGTGATGGATGTTGAGGAGGGCATGTGCCGTGATGAGCACTGGGTGTTGTTCTTGGCTGATGAATCATTGAACATTGCATCAGGAGCTGATTATGTACTATACAGTGGCTAACTGAACATAAAAAAAAAAAAAATCTTTGAAATTAAAAAAAAATAAAACTGAAACCATCCAGTAGTTAAGGTCTACATTGCCTCTGTATATGGCCAAGTCTAGTCTAATTAGTTAATATATCAGAAATCCTTGAAAATAAAAAGTGAGGTTAAATGATAGAAACAGTTAATTCTTAATTCAGACAATGACAATGTAGATTTTTCTATTTTTTTTTTAATCTGAAGATTATCTTAAAACTAGCTCCATATCTTAGGTTCAATCTTAACATGAAATGTTTACCTCTAAATAAACTTTTTTCAGTCATGTGAACATGTATGCCAAGGCTGTCTACCTCTTCATGTTTATAACTACATTTTCATTTGTCTGTGCATAGAAATCCCAAGAGATAGATATCAATCATTTATCAAAACTAAAAATTATGTAATTTAACTAAATAAGCTCTTTACATACTCATGTCAACTCTTTCTAGATATAGTCTCTGTATTGCATAGCTGACTCTACCAGGCTACAATACCATTTTTTTTTTTTCAAAAGCAATTTTAAGGTACAGCAAAGTGCTCATTTTTACAATGACGAAAGTGATACTTTTTAACTTAAATCTCTGCTGCAGTGAAGTTTGAAACCTTAAAGATTGCTGTTCAAATTTGTTAGTGACTTAAAGATTTGATTTTTCTGCCCACAGAATTTAGATCAGAGAATTTCCTCTATTCAAGTTTTAAGATTCAGCAGAAACTAGAGATTGTTAATATTCCAAGGCTTTGTGCAGGCAAATTCTCTTCTTTGGGGGCTGAAGAATTCAGAGCCAATGTGGATATGACAAAACTCACAGGGAGTCAGTGCTTGCCTTCGGCCACAGGCAGGTAGGCACCTCACTGAGGAGGATGTTGTCAAGGGCCATCTTGTTAATAAAGCAATCTTCGCCTCCATGGTTACTCTTGGCCATCATTTGAACATTATCTTGATGGAGGAAAAATTAGCGCTTACTAATCTGTACTTTTTTTTGGAGGCCTTTCTTACCCACATTTTTCATGTAACAGTTTTAAAACGT
Organism: Phoca vitulina; assembly: GCF_004348235.1. Taxonomy (NCBI): domain Eukaryota; kingdom Metazoa; phylum Chordata; class Mammalia; order Carnivora; family Phocidae; genus Phoca; species Phoca vitulina. Next base: position 4,417,756 of record NW_022589711.1, read on the forward strand.
TAAAGTAATCAGTTGCCTAGGAGACTTGGTACTTCTGATTACAAAAGGAAAAGAGTATTAAATCAAAACTAAGGAAGTAATGTTTAAAAAAGAATTTGGGGGCACTCACAAAAATTCACTTTTTTATTATGTCAGAAACAAAATAATGATCAGACTAGTAAATTGAGGGGACTTAGGGGAGTCTTTGTTTTCGTGGAAATCCACAACATGAAATTACTGGAAAAAGAGCAAAGTAAAAGCTAGAGCTAAAAATAGGTGGTAAAGCAAGATGGCAGGACAGGAGGAGCTGCTCAAAGAACTGTCTGCTTGGGATGGCGGAGCACAGTGTGCGTGCAACCAGTGGGCCTGCAGAGTCTGTCTCCAAATACTTTCTCAGTCAGATATATTGCTGAACATAATTTTGGAATTTTAGAACATGATATTTCAGGTAAGTGATAGTTATAACATATTTTTTAGAAGTGGCAATAAAAAATACTGAACTGCATTGCCTCTGATGTGTCTAATTTTTATCAGAAAGTAAACGTGTCAGTGACCATCTTAAGCTATATAAAATTTGGTCAAATTAAGCACAACAACAATGGTTTATTTGAAACCTGCTTCCTAAAAAAAAAAAAAATCAAAATTCAGGGTATTATTGGTTTTCTAAGGTTCACTCAGAAGTAAAGGCTAATTCTGTATACAGGGTTTTACCCAAATGTCCTTTGGCATTATCATTATTTACACAGAAGGCTTTAATCTGAAGTCACCTTTGGCACCCTCAAAATATATAAACTATGAACTTCTGCAATGGAATTATATACTTGAAAGTTGGGGCCTCAAAGTACTGACAGACCAAAGAAAAAGGTCACTTATCAGAACAAGTCAGGATGATGAATTATTCTCACTAATGAAAGATCAAATAACCACTACCCTCTCCACAAACTGGAAATAAATGCTCTTGAGCTTGAGAAGGGGGAAACAATGGATTCTGGAGTATACAAAGATCAGATGCTTTTGCCTTATCCTACAGTTGCTGAGTCCTAAAACTAAAAAGTCAGATAAACACATGTAATTCAGAAGCCAGTGAAGGCTTGCTCCACACTTCACATCTGGGATCTATAGCAGGATGTAACCAAACAGGTAAAACACAGATTTATCGTTGTGTATCCTTGGGATTGCCTCTGCCAAGATCATAGAGATATCAGTAACCTGAATCTTGGAACAATGTCTCATTTTGTCCCCTTGTGGAATGGTGTTTGTGACAACAGCTTCAAAGGCAGCATTATTTATGCTGGAAATAGCTGGCCTAGAGAAGATCCCATAGGTAAAAATGGCATAAACTTTGGTGGCTCCTGAGAGTAGCTTGTCAGCAGCATGGCAGCTACATGTGTCAGCCATGTCCTCCATGAGGACAGCCATGCAGTCCTTCACGTGGCCCACCAGAACCATCTGGTCCATTTCATTTGCTTTCTGACTCTCTTTGTGAATCAAGGGAAATTCCACATTCACCCACATTCACTGCAATTGATACATCCATTTTAGCTCCCCTGGCATCAGGTAAATGATAATACAGTTCCTCCACTTGGCAATGTTCTCCCAAATCCACTGCAGGACTGCAGGCTCCATGGACAGATTATCCACTGGAATCTCAAAGAATCCCTGGATCTGAGAGACATGCAGGTCCACGGTGATGATGTGATCTGCCCTAGCAAGAGCATAGTGGCCACAAGTTTCACAGAAATCGGAGCACAACTTTTGTCCTTTTTATTTTGTCAAGAGTATGGAAAATGGGATCACAGCAGTCACCCTGGATGATGACAAGATCTTGTAGGCGTTGATCATGACGAGTTCCATCAGGTTGTTGTCGATTTCTCCACAGCTACTCTGGATGTTCTAGACATCTTCGCCCTTCCTGCTTTCACTGATCTCATCGTTGGTCTCCTGGCTGCTGAACTTCTTAGTGACCACCTTGCCCAGCTCCAGGCCCAGCCAGTCGGCCACGTGCTGGGACAGGTCCTGGTGCAAGCTGCTGCTGAAGAGCATGATGTTGGGCATGGCAGAGGTGGCGGGCACCGGAGGCTGCCATGCGAGCAGGCTGTCCCTGTCTGGTTATGATGTCATGGTGATTCTGGCATTATAGAATTATTTGTGAATTATTTCTTTCTTTTCAATTTTTTTTGGAAGCATATGTGTAGAATTGGTATTATTTTTTCCTTGAATTTTGGGAGAAATGGTCTGTCAAACTATTTGTACCTGGATTTTTTCTGTGTTTGGGAAAGTTAACTACAATTAAATATTTTTCATAGATAGTATTTTATTTCTTATGTAGGCATTAGTAGTTGTATCTTTCAAGGAATTTATCCATTATCTAAGTTGCTGAATTTATTGCCATAAATATGTTTACGGTGTTCCCTTACTATCTTTTAAATATTCATAGAATCTATAGTTCTGTTACTTCCCTCATTCCTGAGTTTGGTAACTAGTGTCACCTCTCTTTTATTTAAATTTTTTTCTAGTAGTCTAGCTAGAATGTATGTCAATTTTATTGATGTTATTAAAGAACCATTTTTTGGTTTCATTTTTTTTTAATTTTCTGAATTCTAGATAATTTATGCTCTGATATTTATTTTATTTCCTCTTTCTACTTTGGAAACTGATGTCATTGACTTGAGTTGATTCTTATTTTCCAGTGTAAGTATTAAGTGCTTTAAATTTCTCCCTAAGTACTGTTTTTTAGTGGCATCCCACATGTTTTGATATGTTTTATTAGTTTTATAGGGCTGTTGTACCAAAGTGTTATAAACTGGGTGGCTTTATACAATAGAAATTTTATTCTCTCACAGTTCTAGAGGCCAGAAGTCTGGAATCAAGGTGTCAGCAAGGCCATGCTCCCTCTGGGACTCTCGGTACAATCTTCCTTGACCCTTCCTGGCTTTTCATGGTAGCAGTAATTCTTGGTGTACCTTGGCTTGAAGGTGCATTGTACTCATCTCTGTGTCTCTCATCATGTGATGTTCTTTCTGTGTGTGTCTCTTCTTGTAAGGGCACCAGTCATTTTAGATTACGGCTCACCTTATCCAGTATTACCTCATCTTCTTGAGTTAACTAACTATACCTATAATGACTCTATTTTCAAATAAGGTCACATATGTTCTGAGATCCTGGGGGTTTAGAAGTTGAACATAATTTTTTGGGGGGTACAGTCTAACCCATAATAATTGTGTTTGTATTTTCATTCTGTTCAAAATACATTCTAATTTCTTTTTCTACTTTTTTCTTTTTTAGAGCCATGGATTATTTAAAAGTATTTCTTAGTTTTTAAATATTAGAGTTTTTCAATGTAATTTTTTGTGAGTATGTTGATGATAAATTCTTGTTGCTATTATATGTCTGAAAAATATTTTGACTTCATTTTTCAAAGATGTTTTCTCTAGGTATAAAATTCTGCAGTTTAAAAAAAAAATTTAATTATTTGAAAGAGAGAGAGAGAGCACAAGCAGGGGTGGGTAGAGACAGAGGGAGAAGCAGACTCCCTTCTGAGCAGGGTGCTCAGTCCCAGGACCCTGGAATCATGACCTGAGCTGATGCAGATGCTTAACCGACTGAGCCACTCAGGTGCCCCTACTGTTTTTTTTGTTTGTTTGTTTGTTTGGCATTTTTTTTTTCCTCTTAGTACTTTAGACATATTGCTCCATTGTGTTCCTTCTTGCATTGCATCCAACTAGAAATCTGTTGTCATTTTCACATCTTTTTGTCTGTATATTACATGTTTATTTTTAGGGGGCTGCTTTTAAGACTTTGTCTTTATCACTGATTTTGAGCAATTTTATTATGATATACCCTGGCATGGTTTTTTCTTTCTTTCTTTCTCTTTCTTTCTTTTCTTTCTTTCTTTCTTTCTTTCTTTCTTTCTTTCTTTCTTTCTTTCTTTCTTTCTTTCTTTCTTTCTTTCTTTCTTTTTTCCTTCCTTCCTTTCTTCCTTCCTTCCTTCCTTCCTTCCTTCCTTCCTTCCTTCCTTCCTTCCTTCTTTCCTTCCTTTCAAGATTTTATTTATTTATCTGAGAGAGAGAGAGAGAAAGCATACAGGTGTCAGGGGGGGAGGGGCAGAGGGAGAGGGAGAAGCAGATTCCCTGCTCAGCGGCGAGCCTGATATGGGCTCGATCCCAGGACCCTGAGATCATGACCTGAGCTGAAGGCAGACACTTAACCTACTGAGCCACCTGGGCACCCCTCTTTGTTTCTTGTGCTTAGAGTTCACTGAGTTCTTTGGACTGGAGATTTATAGTTCTCATCACATTTGGAAAGTTTTGGAGGTTATTTCTTCACATATTTTTTGCTTTCCCTTCTTGTTCTTTTCTCCATGGAAGACTCTAAATGCACATATCTTGGGTTGCTTGAAGTTGTCTCATAGTTCACAATGATGCTATATATTCATTTTTTTTGGCGGGGGAAGTTATTTCATTTTTCTATCCATGTTTCATTTTGGATAGTTTCTGTTATTTTCTCTTTAAGTTCACTACTCTTTTTCTCCTGCAGTGCCTAATTACCATTAATCTTATTCAGAGATTTTTTCACCTTGGACAACGTAGTTTTTATCTTTAAAGTTTGATTTGGGTTAAAAAAAAAGATCTTCCATGTCTTAACTTTTGGACATGTGGAAGATATTTATTTATTTATTTAATTTTTTAAAAAAGATTTTATTTATTTATTTGAGAGAGAGAATGAGAGAGAGAGAGCATGAGAGGGGGGAGGGTCAGAGGGAGAAGCAGACTCCCTGCTGAGCAGGGAGCCCAATGTGGGACTCAATCCCGGGACTCCAGGATCATGACCTGAGCCGAAGGCAGTCGCTTAACCAACTGAGCCACCCAGGTGCCCCTGGAATATATTTATAGTAACATTTCTAATGCACTTATCTGCTAATTGTAACACTTGTAGCAGCTCTGGTTCAGTTTATATTGATTGATTGATTTTCTCATTCTGAGTCATATTTTCCTGGTTTTTGAATGTGTGATATATATTTTTTCAGTTTTATAGAGGTATTATTAACTTATACTATACATATTTAAGATATCCAATGTGATTTGATATATGTATATACTGTGAAATGATTACTATAATCAAACAAATTAACATATCCAACACCTCGTACAGTTACCTCCCCCTTTTTGGATAAGAAATTTTGGAAATTTCAAATATACATTATCACTAACTGTAGTCTCCATGCTGTACATTAGATTTCCAGAACTTATTCGTCTTATAGCTGAGAGTTTGTACCCTTTGACCAACATCTCCCCATTTCCCCCACATCCCCAACCCCTGATAACTACCATTTTACTCTCTGCTTCTATGAGTTTGACTATTTTCAATTCCACATATAAGTGAGATCATACAGTATTTGTCTTTCTCTCTCTGGCTTATTTCACTTAGCATGATGTCCTTAAGGTTCATCCATGTTGTCACAAATGGCAGGATTTCCTTCTGTTTTAAGGCAGAATAATATACACTGTGTAAACATATCACATTTTCTTTATCCATTCATCAATTAATGGCTACATAGGTTGCTTCCATAGGTCTACTGTGAATAATGCTGCAAAAAACATGGGAGTGTAGATATCTTGAGATAGTGATTTTATTTCATTTGATTATACACACAGAAATAGGATTGATGGATCATATGGTAGTTCATTTTTTCATTTTTCTGAGGAAACTTTCATACTGTTTTCCATAAAGGCTATACCAATTTATATAACCATCAGCCGTGTACAAGAGTTCCCTTTCACCACATCCTTACCAACACTTGTTATCTTTTGTGATTTTGATAATAACCATACATCTGGGTATGAGATGATATCTCATTAAGTCTTCTTATCATACACATACACAAATAAATAAGTACGGTGGGAGGAAACTTTTGGAGGTGATATGTTTATGAGATTGATTATGGTGATGAGTTCATAGTTATATATGCTTGTCTTCAAACTCATAAGGTAGTATACACTAAATATGTGCAGCTTTTTGTATGTCAGTTATAACTCAAAGTATTTTTTAAAAAAATGCTTTACTAAAAAATACTTTACTATAGTTTTAGTGGGGCTTCAGAAAATATTGTAATTAGATACATGTGCTCAATCTACCATATTGAAACAGAGTCAATGTTAGTCACTATTAACTATTAGCATTCTTCTAAATATTCTCAGGATAAAAAGATATCTTCAAAATGTACAGTTGTAAAACTTCAAATTCAAAGTTAGCTTTTTGTTCCTTTCTCAATTGAAAATAAGGAAAATAAGGAAAAGTGGGGGTGCCTGGGTGGCTCAGTCTGTTAAGCGTATGCCTTTGGCTCAGGTTATTATCCTGAGGTCCCAGGATCGAGTCCCACAACAGGCTCCCTGCTCAGTAGGGAGCCTGCTTCTCCCACTCCGCTTGCTCCTCCCCTCTGCTCATGCTCTCTCTCTCTCTCTGTCAAATAAATAAAATATTAAAAAAAAAGAAAATAAAGAAAAGTCATCATCATTGAAAATAGGTTTCTCACTTTCTGGAGAAACCTAATTCTCACATTCTTATGGAACAGAGGCACATTCAAAGAGGACTGATTATTTGGGGGGTTTCTTGTACATTATCATTTTGAAGATGGTTTGGGTTATGGAGTTCTTCTCTAAGTTATTCAAGAACTCAAAAAATATAAGGAGAATGTTGAAAATAAGGAGTGTAGTTCTTTAAACATTAATCTCTAATACCTGGACTTACTCCTTTGTAGGCTCAAATCCCTGCTCAATCAGCTTAGCCTTATTTTGTTCCAGGATAGATACACTAAATACTATGAAGTTGATCTCTGCCAGTGACCTTTCTAGTGTGAACTTGAGATGCTCCCTTCTTTTGTACATCAGTTTCCATGGAATTTTTCACTTAAAAGCAAGGCTTATCTATTTGAGCTAACTGGATAAAATGTTCTCATCATTATTTGGTAGTGTTGTTTACTTTTTCCAGTACCAGTCCGATCAAGTGTACAAAGTTTTGGTATTCTTTTTAGAGAAAACCGCTTAATAAACAAAACCAGTGTTGTATTACAAACTCTGCATTTTAAATATCCCCTTTCTTTCTTCTGACTGAACTGCAATCAAGCAAAATAAGATTGCTCTTAAGAGTTAGAGAGATTAGAATGGTGGAAATTTGTAACTCTTAAAAGTTGTATCAATTGTAGTTTAGTTTTGATTGATCTTATAGGAAGGTGCTCAAGCTTTTCCTTTGATGCAAAGTTTCATTTGGAAAGTCAAGACATGCACCAGTGAGCCTAGATGAATTTGCTACTTTGTTGTCTGGCAACAGTTTGGCTATTTTTGTTGAAATAATGTTGCCTTTTTAAAATCCTTGTGGATAGTTTTACTATGTGTTGCCAAGTACCAAAAAGATAGGCACTTTCAAAGTCCATGATAATAAATGCTCACTGTACGGATGGTTTTTTCCTCCTAATCTTTACCCTAATTCAGGGGACTAAAACCTCATTTGTTAAGTCATTATTGGGAGAAATAACTTCTCCATTCTTTGTAAGCCTGCTTTAGGGAAAAAGACTTTTTATTTCTCCCTTTAATTAAAATATACAACTGACTTTTCAAATATGAATCTAATATAATTTTCTAATCAAAAGGAGGAGTTGCAAGGGAGATTTTACATATGGTTTCTAAAACTGTACTTAAAAATAAAAAGCAAATACTATCTCCTTTGGGCACTTTGTGAGTTTAAAAGAGTAAAGAATCAGAACAAATTAAAAAATAAATGTGGGGTGGAGTTATTTTTTGAAGCACTGCCATGAGTTTCCTGGCTCAACTGGTGGGAGATGTCAAACAAGAAACTGAAATAAATGAACACAAAAACCAAATAAGAACCATAACTTACACAAGGATGTGTTTTAAGTTTGGGAGAAATAGTTGTTGCTTTGGCTGACAAGGCCCAGTTGTTCAGTTTTATTTCTTAAATCAGAGCAAATATATTGACATGCGCTTCAACATACATACAGAGTTTTTCAAAGTGACTCTTCCTTAGTATTGGAAATTCTTGGCCACTTTCCAGTCTAAGGAGAGGTTAGCCAAAGACTAAGGCTTTATTAAGACCACCCGAGATATCAGACACCAGCCCTCCTCTCCTCTGAATCTGTGCCGCTGTAATACAAATGGAGAAATCTTAAAGGGATGGAGGGTGAAGTGGAGGGCAGATGGAGAGAGGAAGGGAAAAGGGAAGCAAAGAAAATGCAATTTTTCATCAGATGAAACTAAATTCCCCTTTCTTTCTGCTTTCTGAATAGATGAAGACACAAAACCATTACATCAATTCCTTATTAGCATAGATATTTTGTGTTTGTTGTATGTAGCCAGAAGAACACATTGTGATTTTCTATAATGCTCATATGTTGCCAACTGCAATGAGTATTTTGGGTATTGCTCAGATTTTGTTTTAAAGCATATATAATATTTTTAGAATGTCTGTCCTAGAAGATTAGTTCTATTAGCTCTAAATTTGTACTACGATATTTTGCATGGCAGGCAACTATAGAAATTCATTGCATGGCATCTTGAAATCTGGCTGAACAAAATTGCTTTAAAAGATTCTCACAGAGGCACCTGGGTGGCTCAGTCGTTAAGCGTCTTCCTTCAACTCAGGTCATGATCCCAGGGTCCTGGGATCGAGTACCACGTCGGGCTCCCTGCTCAGCAGGAAGTCTGCTTCTCCCTCTCCCACTCCCCCTGCTTGTGTTCCCTCTCTCGCTGTCTCTCTCTCTCTCTCTCAAATAAATAAAATCTTAAAAAAATAAAAGATTCCCACAAATGTTTGTTAGAATCAGTCAAGTGGTTATATACTTATCAGCAAAACATTCTTAACTGTCCTTCCCCAAAGTTGTATCAGTTCCTTTCCTGAGTGTCTCCTAATTTTTTTTTTTTAAAGTTAAATGTGAGAGCACACTGAACAGAAAATGGTAATTAGTTTCAAGTGCTATGAGGGAACTCAGTTATTTTTTTAACTAGCCATGAAATGGACATGAAATGGAGAAATGCATCAAAAAATATTCCAGGAGATCAAGGCAGATCAAATTTAAGAGAAAGAGATTAAAGGAAGCAGTTAACGGCGTGGGTGGCTCAGTCTTTTAAGTGGCTGCCTTCAGCTCAGGTTATGATCCCAGGGTCCTGGGATCGAGTCCTGCATCGGGCTCTCTGCTCAGCGAGAGTCTTCTTCTCCCTCTGCCTTTCCCCCTGGCTGTGCTCTCTCTCTCACTCACTCTCTCTCTTTCTCAAATAAATAAATAAAATCTTAAAAAAAAAAAAAAGAAGCAGTTAAATAAGAGACAATGTGAAGAAAGTATGATGGGGCATCAAAAAGAACAGTGAAGGGAGGACAGGTATGAAGTGTGAAGATTTGGACAAGAGAACTGGATAACTGTGTGCTCCGGAAGATGTGTGAGATCCACTGTTAGTTGAAGAGGGATGGGTAGAAGTGGACTAATGACAAGAAGAAAGAGATTGAACAAAATGATTGTGTCTTGCACATGGTTCTCTTATAACTCTCCATGTGTGTTCCTAGGCCTTTACACTGCAACATGCAGTGCAGAGAACTGGTTTATTCACTCCTGTGACTGTTGCTCATTTCATATAAACATTCCCCTAGTGGTTTAAACATTTCTGGAAGCAATTAGGTTTCTTAGAAGTAACTCTGTGCTTTCCAATTGAGATGCTATGAAAAATGTTGCCAGTCTTAAAAGTCAGACATTTTTTATTACTGTAAGGATCTTTAAAATTCTCATGAAGAAATTATTGTCCATGGACCCAGGATTTTGGAAACTTCTGCATGTATGCATCTAAATATCTATCTATCTGAACAAATAAGTACAGGAGTTTTTAGATGCTCCTCTTCTGTTATGAATATATACATACTTACAAAGACTGGCCTATAGTGCTCTTCATAAATTCATATTTCAACCTTCTGAACTTGGGAAGAAAATTAAGAAAAGTTTTATTATTTTTTTCAAGCAAAGTTGGATTGGGTTAGAATATTCTGCAAACACTTCAAATTTCCATTTCTCAAAATGAAAAGAAAAAAATTCATTACTTCAAAGATCTATCACTTTAAATTGTACATCTTATAACTACACAGTTAAGTTCAAAATTTTAATCCTCAATTCATTGACAATGCAAATTATTTGCCAGCATTTGGAAGTCAAACAGGGTGAGAGGGGAGAGCCTTTACATATTCCAGGTTTAATATCTAAGCACCAGATGGAAACAATTCTACAATGAAAGAAAGAAATCTGTTAGGATATTTTGGAGATCTGTTCAGTTCAGCAGCACGTCACTGGTTGTGGAGGCCAATTTCTCAGAGGACTTATTTGAATTGCAGATACTGAAGTAGTGCACTAATTTAACCCAGAAAATGCTGAATTTTGGATTTATTTAAATTTTAATAGTTCTTAGGTCAGAAAAGTACCCATTTTTCTTTCAGTAATGACTCTTGTATACCTGAGACAATTTTGAGGCAGATAAGCAGGAAGAGAAGGAGTGATTTTTGTTGAAATTGTGATAATAATAAAATTGGAATAATAAAAAGTTTTACTGTTAATATCTACAACTATTACCATTTTAAGGGAATTATAAAATCATCTATATTTATTTTCTGCTATGAAAATCTTTATCCAGAACAGTTTATGGCATTTATTATTGAAGGATTTGAAACAACAACAATTAAAAATAGCCTATGGATCTTTCAAAGGGTGATTTTTAAGCAAATCTGAGCAGAAACAAAGGGCAAAAAAATCTGCTTGGAAAATAATGGATGGCTGAGCTTTGACAGTGAAAGACTGGGGAACTAGTGGGATATTAAGCAGTAAATCTCTGAGGGGGCCTCTTTCATATTCATACCTGTGTTTTCTGGCAAAATAAGTGTCAAAATTTGCGGCCATATGACAGCAAAATTATGCATTACATGGTGAATTATAGATTTTGGATGAAATCCAACTCAAATACTTTCATAAGAACTTGACATGATAAACAAAACACATTGCTTTTCCAAACTGCAGCTTGTTTAAAATTAAAAAAAAAAAACAAAATATTACTATTATAATAGATGATCAGAATGTCAATGCTCTTCACCCCCATTGCTAGATTTTTATTTTATGAAAAGTTGTGAGAGGACTGTATTTATATACAGTGAACTAGGAGCTTAAAATCAATGATTGAACTAATGGAAAGCTGGCAGTGACTGAGAAACTTGTTCACATACTTTGGGTGGGGAGAATAGAGAGAGTCTTTGCGGGGAGCAAAGGGAATATTCAGTCTGATTTGGTCCTACTCTCTCTGCTATATACTTGGACTTTTTGAGCAGAGAGGTGGAAATAAGGCAAGGGGAAAGGGAAAGGAGTTTAAAAACAACAAAGAGGAACAGAAGAGAAATGCATGAGGGAATAATGGTGAAGAAACTCTTATTCTCTTGAATCATCTACAACGTTGAGTTCTTGGTTTTAGGTAAAGGACATTACTCAGTGTTCATCTTCCAATGAGTCATGTCTTTGAGACAGTTAACCTACTTTCCTAGTATTACATTTAGAGAATGATCTGAGACTAACAGGAAAACATTTCGTGGTGCTGGGGTTGTATTGGAGCAATTTAGAGGGTCAAGAGGAGTAATTTAAACTTCCTCATCTGGACTGTACTTATAGTTTGCATACTTGGGGTTGTTAAAAAAAGGACACATTTCTCAAACAATTCACAGTTGCTCTGAAGCCATGGGAACTAAAACTGCAAGAGGACAACTGGTCCACGAATCAAGAAACATGCGTTCAAGTTGCACATCTGCCACAAAACGTGTGAGCTAGTCATATCTGTTTTCTTCTTAGCCCTGCACTTTTCTAGCCCGGAAAATATGGAGGTTGGTTTGGATGATTTCTAAGGTCTCTTCAGACTCTGAAAATTATTGTTTCTGTGTTTGCTTCATTCTAAGAACTGAAACACCTGTGCTTTTCAGTATACTGAATCTAACAAATATGGAATAAATATCTTGCAGAGGCCTGCGAATATTTGAATGTCCTTCCCCTCTTACCAGCTTTTCATATTTCTGTGTTCTGTTCTATAGAATTGTAGAAATCTGTGCCTTACAAATTTTACATTTGGAAAATATTAATTGGACAACTCAGTTTATACTACTTGACCTGTTGATTGGCTTGATTATTGAACATAATCAGTTTTTCTGGAATCATGGAAATATTTTTATAAGGAAGATTGTAGAAGTGTTTGATGGGGTAGGGAATTTTGTTTGCAAAGGCTGATAGTATGTGGAATGTTGAAAAGTAGGGTACTGGTGATTAAGGTAGGGGTAGAGGAGCTAGGTCAATAGTGGCCAGTCTTACATATTGGAGGGATTTGTTTCCGGGAGAGGAGAGGTATTTTCTTTTAAGCTGAGAACTACTCGCCAATGTGTTCTGGAGGCATGATCCTCATACTATGAGTTCAGAGTTAGCTCTTAATTCTGATTTTACTTGAAAGTCACTGGGATCTGTTCTTCCTAGTACCCACTTTGTTCTGAATCAGTAGGGTATAAACCTACACAGCCTCTCTGCAATAAACCATAGAATTGAGGAATTTTAGGGATGGAGTACATCTTATTGGTGATCTTTTCCAATTTACTACTTAGAGATGCCTATAGCATAGTAAAGTGGTTATTAGGCTTTAGAATAAAAATATTGTATTTCCCAGCTTCTTTGCCTTTTAGCTGATGACTTTGGGCATTTATTTTTTTGGAAATCCAGCTGTCTTTTTATTTATTAAAAACTTTAAAAATAATACTTTGTTGAGGTAAATTCACATGTAAAACCTACCCTTTAAAGTGTATATTCACACAGTTGTGCAAGCATCATCACCATCTAATTTTAAAGTATTTTCATCACTGCAAAGAGAAAGCCCATGCCTACTGGCAGTTCTCTCCATTTTCCCCTACCCTGCAGACTTTCTTTCATGTAGCATCAGGTTTTCAAGTTCATCCACGTTGTAATGCGTGTCAGTATTTCACTCCTTTTTGTTACTGAATAATATTCCCTTATTTGTATATGGCCCATTGCATTTATCCATTGATCAGCTGATGGGCATTTTGGATTGTTTCAACTTTCTGGTTATCATGAATCACTGCTGTGACATTCCTGTGCAAGTTTTTGTTGACTTGGTTATATATTTAATAGTGTAATTGCTGGATGAAATGGTAACTTTATGTCTAGTTTTGAGGAATTTCTTAACCATTTTCCAAAGTGACTGTGTAATTTTATATTTCTACCAGTGTTGTATGAGGGTTCTAATTATTCCACACCCTCACTATCACTTGTTGTCTGTCTTTTTTATTATAGCCATCCTAGTGTATGTGTGAACTGATACCGTGTTGTGGTTTTGATTTGCATTTCTCTAATGGCTGGTGATGTTGTGTATCTTTTCCTGTACTTATTTGGCTATTTGTATAAATTCAGAAATATTTTTGAAATATTTTGTTTATTTTTAAATTGGGTTGATTATATTTTTGTGGTTGACTTGTAAGGATTCTTTAAATATTCTGAGTACAAGTCCCTTATGACATAAATGATTTGCAAATATTTCTCTCATTCAGTGTATTTTTTCATTTTTCTTGGACTTTGAAGCACAAAATGTTTTAATTTTGATTAAGTATAATTTATCAATTTTTTGTTGCTTGTGCTTTTGATGTCACATCTAGGAAATCATTGTCTAATCCAAGGTCATTAAGTTTTACTTCTATGTTTATTTCTAAGAGTCTTATTGTTACAGATTTTACATTCAATTCTGTGATCCATTTTGAGTTAATGTTTATATATAGTATGAGATAGGGTCGAACTGCATTCTTATGCATGTAGATATCCAGTTGGCTCAGAATTCTTTTTAAAAAAGACTATTTTTGGGGCGCCTGTGTGGCTCAGTCCATTGAGCATCTGACTCTTGATATTTGGCTCAGGTGGTGATCTCAGGGTCATGGGATCCAGCCCCGTGTCTGGCTCTGTGCTCACAGAGTCTGCTTGTCCCTCTCCCTCCACTCTTCCCCCTGCTCACGCTCTCTGTCTCTCTCAAATAAATACATAAATAAATCCTTTTTTTAAAAAAGCCTTCTTTTTTTTTTTTTTTTGGCCAGTTGAATTGCTTTGACACCCTTATGAAAATCAATAGACTATAAATGGAAAGTATATGTCTGGATTTACAATTCCATTCAATTGATCTATATGTCTGTCCTTATGCTAGTACCACAATGATTAATCACTGGATCTTTGTAGTAAACTTTTGAAATTATAAGTGTGAGTCTTCCAACTTTATCCTTCCTTTTAGAGATTGTTTTGACTATTCTGTGTCCCTTGAAGCCATATGAATTTTAAAATCATCTCACCAATTTTTGCAAAAAGGGCAGCTGACATTGAGGTAAGAATTGCACTGAATCTAGATTAATTTGGGAAGTATTACTATATTAATAATAAGTCTTTCAGTTCAGGAACAACATATGATGTCTTCCCATTTATTTATTTTTTCTTTAATTTTTTTCAATGATGTTTTGTAGTTTTCAGTGTATAAGTCTTATACATTCTTGTTAAATCTATTCCTGAGTATTTTATTCTTTGTCGCTGTTGTAATAGAGTTGCTTTCTTAACTTTTTTCAGATTATGTATTGTTGGTGTATAGAAATATAACTGATTCTGTATATTAAACTTGTATCCTGTAACCTTGCTATACTTCTTTTTTGTGTGTGGATTTTTTAGGATTTTCTAAATATAAGATTGCTATCTGTGAATGGAGGTCATTTAACTTCTTTCATTTTAATCTGAATGCCTTTTATTTCTTTTTCTTGCCTAATTGCCATAGCTAGAACCTCCACTACAGTATAGAATAGAAGTGTGAATGGACGTCTTTATCTTGTTCCTGTTCTTAGAAGGAAAACATTTAGTCTGTCATGATTAAGCATGATATTAACTGTTTACATTTTGTAGATGGCCTTTATCCAGTTAAGGAACCTCCCTTCTGTTTCAAGTTTGTTGTGTTTTTATCATGAAAAGGTATTGAATTGTGTCATGTACTTTTTCTTCATCTGTCGAGATGATCACGTGCTTTTTGTTCTTTATTGTGTTAATGTGATATATCATATTGATTGATTTTCATTTGTGGAACCAACTTTTCACTCCTGTGATAAATACTACTTAATCATGGTATAAAATCTTTTTCTTTTCTTTTTTTATGTTACTCGATTTGGTTTGCTGCTATTTTGTTGAGGATTTTACATTTATATTCATAAAGGTCATTCTTTTGTCACAATTTCTTTGGTTTTGGTATCATGGTAATGTGGTCAAATAAAATGTATTGGGAAGTGTTTCATCATCTTCTGTTATTTGGAAGAGTTTGTGAAGGATTGATATTAATTCTTCTTAAAACAGTTTAACAAGTAATCTTTGACAAAGCAGGAAAAAAACATGCAATGGAAAAAAGACAGTATCTCCAATAAATGGTGCTGGGAAAATTGGACAGCCACATGCAGAAGAATGAAGCTCAACCATTCTCTAACACCATACACAAAGATAAACCCAAAATGGATGAAAGACCTCAATGTGAAACAGGAATCCATCAAAATCCTAGAGGAGAACATAGGCAGTAACCTCTTTGACATGGGCCACAGCAACTTCTTTCAAGATGCATCTCCAAAAGCTAGTGAAACAAAAGCAAAAATGAACTTTTGGGACTTCATCAAGATAAAAAACTTCTGCACAGCAAAGGAAACAGTCAACAAAACAAAGAGGCAACCCACAGAATGGGAGAAGATATTTGCAAATGACACTACAGATAAAGGGCTGGTATCCAAGATCTATAAAGAACTTCTTAAACTCAACACCCAAAAAACAAATAAGTCAAAAAATGGGAAGAAGATATGAAAAGACACTTCTCTGAAGAAGACATACAAATGGCTAACAGACACATGAAAAAATGTTCATCATCATTAGCCATCAGGGAAATTCAAATCAAAACCACATTGAGATACCACCTTATACCAGTTAGAATGGCAAAAATGGACAGGGAAAGAAACAACAAATGTTGGAGATGTTGTGGAGAAAGGGGAACCCTCTTACTCTGTTGGTGGGAATGCAAGTTGGTACAGCCACTTTGGAAAACAGTGTGGAGGTGCCTCAAAAATTTAAAAATAGAGCTACCCTGTGATCCAGCAATTGCACTCCTGGGTCTTTACCCCAAAGGCACAGATGTAGTGAAAAGAAGGGCCACATGCACCCCAATGTTCATAGCAGCAATGTCTGCAATAGCCAAACTGTGGAAAGAGCCGAGATGCCCTTCAACAGATGAATGGATAAAGAAGATGTGGTCCATATATACAATGGAATATTACTCAGCCATCAGAAAGGATGAATACCCAACATTTACATCAACATGGATGGGTCCTGGAGGAGATTATGCTAAGTGCAATAAGTCAAGCAGAGAAAGTCAATTATCATATGGTTTCATTTATTTGTGGAACATAAGGAATAGCATGGAGAACATTAGGAGAAGGAAGGGAAAAATGAAGGGGGGTAGAATCGGAGGGAGAGATGAACCTGAAAGACTATGGGCTCTGAGAAACAAACAGGATTTTAGAGGGGAGGGGAGAGGGGGGATTGGTTAGCCTGGTGATGGGTATTAAGGAGGGCACATACTGCATGGAGCACTGGGTGTTATACGAAAACAATGGATCATGGATCACCACATCAAAAACTAATGATGTATTGTATGGTGACTAACATAACATAATAAAATTTAAAAAAAAATCTAAAAAAATAAAAACAAAAACAGATTAACAAGTGAAGCCATCTGAGTCTGGTCTTTTCTCTATGGGACTATTTAAGTCCTTTTTGCTTGTTACAGGTCTATCATGGTTTTCTGGTTTTTCCTGGAGTCAGTTTTCATAGTTTATATCTTCCCAGGAATTTGTTCATTTCCTCTAGGTTATCAAATTTGTAAGCGTACTGTTGTTTGTAGCATTCCCTTTTAATCCCCTTTTAAAAAATTTGTAAGTTTGGAAATGATGTCCCTTTTATTCCATATCTTAATAATTTAATCTCACTTTTTGCTTGGTCAGTTTAGCTAACGGCTTGATGTTTTCAAGTAAATTTGGTTTTATTGATTTTTTTCTATTGCTTTTTTTCCTATTTTCTATTTCATTTATTTCTTCTCTATTCTTTATTATTTCCTTGCTTCCACTTGCTTTGGTTTTAGTTTGCTCTTCTTTTTCTAGCTTCTTAAGGTGAAAGTCTGCTATTATTTATTTGAAAACTTTTTTTTAAAGATTTTATTTATTTATTTAACAGAGAGAGATAGCGAGAACAGGAACACAAGCAGGGGAAGTGGAAGAGGGAGAAGCAGGCTTCCCGCGGAGCAGGGAGCCTGATGTGGGGCTCGATCCCAGGACCCTGGGATCATGACCTGAGCCAAAGGCAGACGCATAACAACTGAGCCACCCAGGCGCCCTTGAAAACTTTTTTTTTAACATAGGCATTTATATCTGTAGCTTTTCCTTTAGGCACTTTGTTAGTGGCATCTGCAAATATTAGTAATGTTTTGTTTATTTTTTCATTCACTTCAAAGTATTTTCTAATTTGCCTTGTGATTTCTTTTTTGTCCTGCTATTTTTTTAGGAGGGTGTTTAATTCTATGTATTTGCAAGTTTCCAAAATTTCCTCTTGTAACTGATTGCTAATTTTATTCCATCATAGTTGAGAAGCATACTTTGTATGATTTAAATTCTTTTAAATTTATTGAGACTTGATTATGGTCTAACATATGGTGTGTTTTGGAGAATGTTCCATGTATACTTGAGTGGAATGTGTATTCTGCTACTGTTGAGAGGTATTTTATAGGTTACTTAGCTCTAATTGTTTTATAGTGTTGCGCAGTTTTCTGTTTTCTTCCTGATACTCTACCTACTTGTTCTATTCATCATTGAAAAGTGGGGTACTGGAGACGGTTTTGTTGAAGTGTCCATTGCTCCATTCAATACTGTTATTTTTGGAGTTATTAAGTATAATCTCTGATGCAACAAATAACAAAATAACTCAAAAATACAATAAAAGAAGCAATAAGGAAATTAAAATGATATACTAGAAAATGTCTATTTTGAAAAAGAATGTAGTAATAGAGAAATAGAGGAATAAAATAAAACATAAGATGTAAAGAAAACAAATACCAACATGGTAGACCTAAATCTAACTTTACCATTAATGACATTAAATACAAATGCAGTACACAGTCTAATCAAAAGACACAAATTGGCAAAATAAATAAAAAGAAAAATGATTCAACTATGTATTTCTACAGGAGACACACTTTAAATTCAAAGACACAAATCAAAAGAAAGAATGAAAAAAGATATAGCATGCAAATGTAAACAAGAGAGCTGAAATGACCATATTAATATGAGACAAAATGCTTAAGAGAAAAAATGAAACTAGAGACCAGGAAAGACATAAGGATAAAGAAAGCAATTAATTAGGAAGACATACAATTATAAACTTACATTCCCTTAACAAATGAGCTCCAAAATAACAGTATTGAATTCTAAAATTCTTATCTGGATTAATATCAATTTGATTTCAATATTATACAGAAACTTTGCACTATTGTAATTCCTTCCATTCCTTCACTCCTTTGTGTTAATATTGTCAAAAAAGTTATAAAAATATTTTTTAATATTTTCCTTACCTGGAAAAATAGATGTAACAGTAGTTTTGATCTTAAAGTGTTATTGTTAGTACTAAATGACACTATTCATATGATGCTAACATAGCACAGTTCCTGGTCCATACTCAACAAAAGTGTTTTCTAAATTTGGTGAGGTATGTACCACTTTTTAAAATTCCCTAAGTGAAGGGCCACTTGGTTGTACACTTTTTAAAGTACTTTAAGTGAAGGGTGTTTCCCCACCTAAGAGAGAGTTTTTTCTCCATTGCCTTGTTTTCAGATCCTTATTCAGATCCTTGTATTTTCTATATGTTAATTCTCAACTAATCTCCTGGAATAATATAAATGAAGTTTTCCTGCCCCTGCTACCTGGCAGTGCTTTGTTTGTCTTCTCGAAACTAAAAATATTCAGTTTATCAACTCTTCCACAATGGACATAGTCCTTAGACTTCTCCCTCTCCTGATTATTTGCTTCTATGTTAATAAAAATTGTCAATGTCTCCTATAAATATGAAGCTTAAAACTAGTTCTATTATTAAATGGTTTAAACAGGGGCACTCAAAAGGTGTTTATGAGATTTCTTGCTCCCAATCCCATTGACAACTATAAAAATAGACACTTGATAGAGCATGCATCATTCTGTAACCCTTGAAACTCCATGCACTTGCTCTTTCTCTGTCTTCATTTTATGCTTTCAGTTAAAAAAAGGAAAGAAGACCCAAAAGACCTCAGAGATTATTGAAAATGTGTTCTGAGAACCTTGAGAGAAACTCATATCCTAGACATCCATAGTAAAATAAGGGAGTACATGTTTCATGGAGGCATAAAATTTATTAGTCATTCCCCCCTCACAGATATAACTCATATTTATCCTACTTGAAAGTTATTACTTTTCTTCTCATAATTTTTTTATACACACAATATATGTCTATAATTTTCTTTTTAGCCTTGGAAAGCTACACTGAAAGGTACCGAATACCCTCCCCTTTACAAATGGAAAAGGCATTTATGTTCAGTTTTATATATTAAAAGTCAAAATTCATAGAACTTTACCTATAAGTGGAATTTCACATCCTACTCTCTACTTATACTTTCTCTACCACACGTTCTTCATGGTTTATGGGAACCCTGGAATCCTGCAAATTCAACCAGTTTTGGTGAATTTCCTCACCTGGTCCCCCAACTCTCAGTGACTCCAGTGGTCTCATGGATTTATGAAAATGAAAGTGGATGCTTCTAACAATTACACACACTCCGACAATAGTGAAGGAAACCTGTATTTTAGTTTTACCAGATAGTGAATATTTTCACCAAATTCTAAAATCATTGAGACTAGGGACCATCTTTGAGACTCCAAAGGTTAGACAAATGTCTGGCACAGAAAGGATATTTAAAAAATTATTGTTGACAAAACCAAGAATGGAAGACTGTGAGTAAAAAGCCTAAAACCAATGACACAAAAATAAAGTCTACTACAGCAGTTAGAATTGGCTGAGAATAAGGGAAGGGATATAAGACACAATATAATATTTGTAAGATTGCAAGACAATCTTTTAATGATCCTTGCTTAATTAAATAGAGGTGGTGTGGAATGAAGAAAAGAATACAGTCTTTTTTGTGAAAAAGTCCTTAAATTTCAGCCTTGCCATTTTCTAGCTATTTGAACATGGACATAGTAACACACTCGGTAAGGAGTAGCGATTATTATGAATAAAAAGGAATAATGACCATTTTCTAGACAAGTACTGGTAGTCCTTGATTTTTAAAATCCTATATAAGAGTTTCACATTTATTTCTTAAGTGGAGTTCACTGGAGTTCTGTGTCATAATATATCACTTTTTTTTAAAAATAATTACAAGGCTGGCATTTCAAGTTAATACAGAGCTTTGTGGCCAGCAGACGGAATGTAGTAACCAACATGGCATTAGACACTAAACCAAGCTAAAACAATTGTAAATATATAATCGGTGAGGTAAGACTCCTAATATATTTTGTTGCAGGAAGAGTTCATAGTGAGATCTAGATTCATCTCACTCTATATTTGACAAGTGCTTTAGAGGCCTTTGATTTCATGACATGTACTGTATAGACAGAAATAAAACCGATAGAGCAGTACTGTGTACCTGGTGCTGATTTTTTTATGGTTTGCTTACTCTGGGCACTAACCTTGAATTAACCATTAGAAGGTATATGGATCCCATTCAAGGTAGGTATCTGATTATACTTATAGTAGTATACTTATAGTAGGTTTCCTTAATCTGTGCCTTTTTGAAGATGGCAAAAGAGATCCTGTATTATGTGATGGGATGAAGGCTGATTGTAAACAACAACTATAATTAGTATATCTTAGGGTTCTGATAGAATTTCTAATTTATTTTAAGAGACATGAAAGCCATTTTCTAAAAATTTGATTCTGGTCTTGTTCGAATACCTTTTTGTTCTCTTGATTTCATTTAGCCTCTGAAGTGGTTTTATTCTACTCCCTCCTATACTGTGATGTCACAGTTTTTTTTTACCTGGGCTCTAATTTTCAGTCTCTACAATGGACGTACTCAAAGTGCACCCTTTATCACTTTTGTGAATTGTTAGAGATGATTGCTTTCTTCTCTAAGTTTGCTAGAATTCTCACTTCTAGTGTATATACTCGCATAGCATCCTCTTGTTCTCTGCCCTGACCAATGTGGGCTTTTTATGTGCTGTGTTCTTTGCTGTACTATACTTGGGAGGGGTGTTTTGAACATTTGATTGGGAAAATAGCTTTCTGATTGGGGTCCAAGCTGCAAAAGCACTCCTTTCTTTTTCTCAGAATTACTTCTTTTGTTAATGCCATTACACATCTTATATCCCAAATACAGCAGATCAGAGAGGTGGCTTCTGTGAAAATTTTTTTCTAATTAGTATTTTGAAAGTTGTACTCACTATGAGTGAACCACCATAGGCTAGATTATACTGCATTGCAAACAGATCTCAGTGGATTAAAATAATAAATGCTGTACATCCATTCTTGTTGACCAGGGGCTCTGCTCATTCTAGTTACTTAGAGTTACAGGCTGACGGGGGCACCGTTTCAATATATGCTTTCATTATTGCCAAGTTCAGAAGGAAATGTGGTAGATTGCATGCTGACACTTAAAATTTCTGCTCCAAAGTATTGCATACACTTCTATTCATATTTTGCTGGTCAAAACCAGTCACCTGGCCACACTTCATACAAAGGGGCAGGAAAGGTAGGGTGTACTAGGTGTTCAGAAGTGGAGAGAACCAGGCACAGCAAAAATTACAACTTTAATAGCACATAAGAGATCTAAAGCCTAGTGAGGGTAAGCAACATATTCAAGATCATCCAACTGTATCAATTATCTCAGCAACAATGACAAGACAAGATCTTGAATGAAAATTTATCATGGTGCACAACTCATGTACTTCTAGATTGAAATGGGTCTGATAAAGGATTAAGACCAAACAGTCACATGCTTCTTAAGTGGTGAGCTGAAGGAGAACAATAGCAACCCAAAACAATAGTTCAAGGATGCAGTGATGTTCAGTAACATAATCAAATAACATGCTGTAACTGTGGCTTGCTGGGAAACAAGCAGCAGATAGGCTAGTTTGTACACAGTATCCAAAAATGAGTAGATATTTCTCAGCAAAACTTTGAACCGTCCATAGTACCCATAGGGAGAGGCCAAAACACAACATGTGATACAAAAAGCAGGTGCAGCGGGCTATCACAGAATCATTCTTCTATGAGTACTAAATATGGAGTGACTCTTTGTTATGCCTCTTTTCTCCGTGGCCCCACTGGTCCCTCCATAGTAATCAGGAACAGTGGCATTTTCCCTGAGGAAGAAGGATCACAATTTAGAGAGACTGTCTTTAACATGTTGCCGGGAGCACACATTCCTCATAACAATAAAGCATTAGAAAATATAATGTAAGATGAGTGTAACCTTAATTAAAATATTTCCTGTTGTTAATTCTATAGTCAAAATGCAAAACTAATAGCATTTTTTCCCTGTCACTTTTAATGATCTTTGGAATCTTTCCAAACTTTTTTTTTTTTTTTTTTGGTACTCACTGATGATGATGAATCAGATTAGACTTGCTAAAGTAGAAATGTTTACATTTCCTAAGAAGCCGTATGTTTCCCTCAATATTGGATGCGACATACTTGCCCTGTAATATATTCAGGTGGAATTGAATTCAAACTTGAAATGTGTTTACTTTATTATTCGTTACACAAGCTTTGAAGAAGTTTGGCATCCATCAGAGTGCATTTTCATCTCACTAGATGGAGAAAAAGTATTTCTAAAAAATGTTACCTCCTCTGCTTGATTTGAAATCACACCTTTCAGAAGTTCAGTTTAAGTTCATATTATCAGTGGATCTTTTTAAAAAATCGCCAGTTGAATTTGCTAAGAATTAAGTATTTTTAATTTAGTTACTTACTGATTACTATTTTTACATGAACTTAAGTGTTTAATTTTTAAGTGTTTATAGAAACTGGAGTTTTTTTTAATGGTACAAAGATAATTTAGATAAAAGAGACATTTAAAGTTGTAATATAATCAAGCATATCATTTGTATCACACTTATTCATGTTTAAAATGCTCTGACATCTTGCTGATTTTTCTAACAAAGTTAAACTGAATAATATTTATATCCATACATTCAAGTTTAGACAAGAAATAGTGGGAGGTCTGCTTTCTTTTTGTCTGAAAACTTCTGTGCTTATTATATGTTAATACAATATGTACTTTACTATGGATGAAGCAATTTTGTAATAGTTTTTTGTAAAATGATTCCAGTTGTTCTATTTCGGAGTACACAGCATCAGTTTTCTCTGTTTTTTCAAGATCAGTTTTGAGCACTCTTTTAGTTATATATTGCTATGCTATAAACTACCCTAAAACTTAGTGGCTTAAAACAACAAACATTTTATTATTTATGATTCTGTGGGTCAGGAATTCAGGCAGAACCCAATGGGGATGGTTTGTTTCTGTTTCACCTGGTGTTGGCTGGGGTGGTTTAGCTTGGGCTATAGAATCCAAGATGGCCTCACGCGTGTATCTGGGACCTTGGTTCTGAATGTTGGCAGGGCATCTCGATTCTCTTTTTGTGTGGTCTCTCATCTTTAGTTGTTTCGTCTGAGTTTCTTTACATGAAAGGTGAATTCTGAAGGAACAAAAGCAGGAGTTGCAAGATCTTTTAAGACTTAAGCTCCTAACTGCACAGGGTCACTTGCACCATATTAGACTGGTCAAACAAATCATGAAGATATCCTAAATTCAAAGGGGAGTAGAAATAGACTCCACTCTTTGATGGGAGGAGTGGCACAGCCACATTGCAAAGGGGCACATGGGAAAGGAGCAGTTGTAGCCATTTTGGGAAACAATATACCACAAACACAAATGAATGAGTTACATTTTTAAGGTCACCACTGTATACTCCTTTGCCCAAATTATAACCTGGCAGTTCACTGTATGAAAGTCTATATCCTTGTATTTCTGTTTGGGACCTATTGAATGTCTCATGTCTCAGTAAATTGAAGTGAACACTTCATCATCCTCTCTTTCAAATCTTTGGCAGTTTGATGTGATTTGGAGAATGCTTTATAAAATGGATGAATGCAGGGACATGATTAGCAGTATCAGAGACATTCATTCACCAGGTATATCTTGAGTACTCTTTGTGGGTTAAGTACAATTCCAGACAATGTATGTATAAGTAAAGGTGAGTAAGAGTTGGTTTTTATTCCATGGTATTTGACTTATTAGTCACTTTTCACTCCCTTGAATTGATTCTGTGCATTCAGAGCCTTGTCTAGAGGTGAGAGGGGTGGAATGTATTTCCCTGACTCTGAATTTGAGTCTGTCCGTGGCTTGCTTTTGGTAAAAGGAAGAAAGTAGTAGCACAAAATGTGCTTGTCTAGGGCTTGACTTAACTTATTTCTCTTCCATCACTATGAGTAGAAACTGGGCCTCAGAAGTAATACACATATAGACCTAAGCAATCCATGGCTTGAAGCAGAACTGGGCAGTAGAGTAAGTCTCCATCAGCCAATCACCAGCTGACCCACAGATCTGTGAGAAATATGGTTATTGTCGTATGCCTTTGAGATTTTGTGGTTTTTCTATATACAAAAGCTGCTTGAAACAAATAATATGCTATCTTGTAGGGAAGAAAGACATGTAAACAGAGAATTGTACTACAATGCAGTACCTGCACAACAGAGATTTCTATTAGAAGGGCTCCGCCTCCGTTTTCTCTGGGAATGTGTGTGTGTGTGTGTGTGTTAGTGGGGCATGAGGACGGTGTCCTAGAAAGAGGTGACACAAAGCTGAGTCTTAAAGAATAAAAGAAGGGATATGTAAGAGTTCACCAAGGAGGAGAAAATATTGCAGGCCGAAATTCAGTGTGAGCAGAGGGATAGGGGTAAGCTCTAACATGGTGAGAAGAAAACTATAAAAACAGGCATTGTAACTGTAAGTTTATTTACAACCCTACTTACCAAGAGACTCAAACCCTTAAATTGGCTTTGCAATGGATTCTAATTCTAAGAGATTTATAAACTGCTAATAACTAGGATTGACATGAACTTTGTTATTCTGGCTAAACATTTTAGAGTACATGCTCTACTAAAATTAATATGAGTACAGTTTCATTGTTGCTGCCTTTACAAATAACGAAATTACATTTCAGTCAAGTATTTCAAATGCACAGTCAAAAGAGGCAGAGATGGTAACAGTAGGCATGACTTAAAAGAGGAAAATGGTCAATTGAATATTAACAAGAAGTAACATTACTGCTGGTATTTTATATAAAAATTATAGACCTTCCTTTCAAATGGTTGCTTTAGAAAATGTTTATAAATAATTATATTGCATATCATTATAAGTTATACCAACAGGGAACAATTTTTAGACCTATAGGTAATGTGTTTGTTTCATAGGTAAAATTTTCATATGATGCTTTTTTTAAGCCAGTCTTACTTTACGCAGAGCTAAATTTGGCAAATGATCTAATTTTAGAACTGAAGGGGTCTTTGAACATCTTCTGTTGCTAATTTAGACCCTAATTTTCTGGCCCTGCTGTTTACTAGCTATGAGAACTTGGGCAAATTTCTAACCCTCTCTGTACTTGAGTGTCCTCATCAGTAAAATGGGGAAACAGTTCTTACCGGATGTAGAGCCCTTGCAGTAGCTACATGAGATCTTACAGCATGCTCTGTGACCTATGACAGGCACCCAATAAATGTTAGCTATGTTATTTTTATAATCACAGTAATAACACAATTAATAATTACTGTTGTTAGTTAATCTTGTGGCTGAAGAAACAAGAGGCCTGGAGAGTTTACAGGACTTGCACAAAGATGTATGCTTAGCAGCTTCAGAACCTGAAAGAGATTTTGGTCACTGACTTCCATGTAGTGCTTTTCCCTGAAGGAGGCTGCCCCTCACACCAAGTATTCAAGAAGTTCGTAGTAAAGGTGAGGAGTGATTTGGAAAACCACCACCCTGGTGAAACTGCGTCTAAAATGAAAAGACATGAATGACTAAATGTAGATATCCAAAGGATTGGTAATTGTCCCCAAATGTATATATGTAATCAAACACAAACACACTAATTCAAATAATTGAATTATAATTAAACTTTTCTTTCTGGGAATTCTCCATTTATAATAAGCAATTTCACTTGCAGTTTCAAAGCTTTTGGTCAAATTCCAACAATCCCACATCGGGCTCCCTGCTCAGCAGGGAGTCTGCTTCTCCCTCTGACCCTCCCCCTCTCATGCTCTCTCTCTGTCTCATTCTTTCTCTCTCAAATAAATAAATAAAATAAAATCTTTAAAAAAAAATTCCAACAAAAGAGGTAGAAAATTTTCACATAAGACTATTGGACCCCTTACTAAAGTTAAACAAAAAAGGCTGCTATTTAGTTTAAAGAATGTAGCTGTTGGCACTTTCAATTTTATCCAAACGACTGCACACAGCCCTACTTCAATTTTGTTATAAAAGTAAAATTAGAAAAGCTAAACATTAAATCTTACAAAGAAATATAATTTGATTCAATGTCATTAGAAGCCAGTGTAAAATAGAGGAGAATGTGGAGCTGGCTTAACTACTTCCATGCTGAATAAAACATCAGCCCTTAAACCATTCACCTACACGCTCCCAGCTGTACCTGTTGAGACTCACTTTTACTCATTAGCTCAGTCATTTCATGGTATACTATTTTAAGGATACATATGTTTCCTATTAGCAATAATGAAATAATGGGGAATGTGTGGTAATATGATAGCAAAATTCAGTAAAAATTCTATTTGAACTTAATTCTGTGGGAAATGAACATAACCCACAG
This sequence comes from Phoca vitulina, assembly GCF_004348235.1. Lineage (NCBI taxonomy): Eukaryota > Metazoa > Chordata > Mammalia > Carnivora > Phocidae > Phoca > Phoca vitulina. The sequence continues at coordinate 4,444,825 of NW_022589711.1, forward strand.
AGGAGTACTCTGATCTACAGTGAAGAATAATTTGCCTACCGCTCTGGTTCGCAATTAATGAAAAGTCCTCAGGAAATCCCAATTTCTGATTAAAGAGAGTTGATTATGATTAATGTATCCAAATTAACTGCCAAAAAGGAAGCCACCTCATAATTATCTACATTGTTCCTTCAATTTTAAATTCCTAAGGCTACTCATATCTGTGCTTTTTTTCTTTAATCCTTAAAGATGTGTATTTGGTTTTTAAATTTGATTAGCAAGACAACAATTGCCCTTTGTTTCTGCTTGTAGAAAATATTCAAGGTCTTATGAATTTTCTTTTCTCTCCTTTCCATCCTTCTCTAAAAAATAGTATAACTGTTGCCATAACCCGGGATGTCCACTTCAAATGTACTTGGTCTAACCTTACAAGCACTGCCTCACTTGCAAGTACTTACTCAGCCATTACCCTGTGCTGCTTTCCTGATGCCTGGTTGAACTTTGGTGGAACTAAAGACATATTTTCAGGCAGATATGGCACGGAGGGCTACTATTTCATTTTTCCATCTATCTCCCTAAGTAAATTTTCGCAGACCAGATTTTTGTAGCATTATGTTTTTGCATTTTTCAGGGTACTTGCAGATATTTATGTGGGAAATTTAGAAATGTTGCATTAAGGTCTGTTAAGTGGATGCTCTTTTAAGCTGGAAGCCTTCCAAGTATAGTATTTACATTAGAAAGTGTCTGCTTCTATTGAAATCGCGTATTTATTTTAAAAGCAGTAAGAGGGTATTAGAATTTGTAAGCTATAGAAGTTACAGTAGGAGTTAGTCAAAAGAATTAATATTTATTTCTCCAAATAATTAAGTGGGCTTACAGAATATTTTTCTTCTACAGGAACTTCTTTCAATACTTCAGATAAATTTTTGTATTAATATATTTCATGAGTCCAGGATTACAGTAGAAAATTTAAAAATGCAGTTAAACAAAAAGAAAATCCAATCAAAATCTCATTATCTCGGTACAAGTATCATTAACATTTTGGTATTTTGTCACATACACTTTAATATTTAAAAAAGTATTCATATATCATTTATTCTAAAATAAGATTGTATTATAATAAATATTGCTTTATAGACTACATTTAAAAATTTTATGGTATCGGATTTTTCATAGCAATTAAAATATATATATTTATTTTAGTGGGTGTATAATATTTTCTTGCATAAAAGTACCATTATTTAGGTTGATCCATTGTTTTTGCAATCATAAGTAGATTGTAAGGGACACCAATGCAGCTAAATTGTCATGTAATTAAGTAATTATTTCCCTAGAAAATGTTTAAAAAATTGAATTTCCAGGTCACAAGATGGGCTTTCAAAATATTTGTAATGGAAAAATGCTTCTGAAAAAGCATGTCCCAGTGTGTACTGCCAACAGTAGAATGTGAGTCTCCATTTCTTAATAGCCTTACTAATAATGGTAATTATTTCAAGCATTGGACAGTTTTATAGGTTTGACATCTCATTGTTGCTTTAATTATTATTCATTTGATTATAGGTTTTAAAAAAGTACATTGATTATTTCTATTTCTTCTGTGAATTTCCTTTTAGTGTCCTTTAACTTTACTTTTCTACTGTAATGTTATTCTCTTATTAGTTTGCAACAGATCTTTACTTTCCTCTTGTCTTTTATAATATTGTAAATGCCTTTTCAGTTTGATGTTTATTTTTAATTTTTGTTTCTATTGTTTTCTGCCATCAGTATTTATAAATGCTCCCATATTCAAGATGACCAGCTATTCCCAGTTATCTTCACATTCCATTATTTCCAACTGTACTTCCAAACTCAATTTTATCTGCTTCATTCCAAAATGCAGTCTGAACCATGGTGTAGAGTATGCAACTTGCAAATGTAGGTAACCAGAAAGATGGTGCCCCTCAGAGGTACAAAGACGTGGTACAGATGAGCAAGTGTACAAGGGAAAGGTGTCATTTCTTTGTAATTGCATGAACACATTTCAGGGATAGGAAATCTTAGAAGTTTAACATTAGTCAGTAGATGATAACTATAGACTTAAATGTAAACTCTAAGCATTCATAATTAGAGAAACTCAAAATGTTACTCACTTGAATTAGAAGCTCTGATACCAGAAAGTGATCATTACAATGGAAATGGCAGGCAGTGGGGCAGAGCAAGGAAGACTATTTGATGAAGAAACCAGATCTGAACACGAGCAGGATAGAAACATCATACTTAACTGTTCTTGCTAAGTTTTTCACTGTTCCCTGAATGGAACCTGGGTAAAAAATGAGTCACAGGCTTAAAGTATATGTTAAATCTACTGTATTTACAATAATTTTTATATTTACTAGTTCATAAATGATACCATTTTTGTCCAAGATATCCAGTATCCAGTATTTTATTCCAAATGTCCAATGAGTCGTAACAAATTATTTTATCTTGATTAAGCCTGTCTTAAAGGATGCCCCTTACTGTTGTTATATTATAAATATCTAGGAGGACCTTACCTGTTACTAGAACCTGGATTTTGGTGCCCAGAGTTTGTGAAATCAGTAAAAAGCACCAATTCTAGAAAAGTGACTTGAAGTATATTTCTGCCAGGTTGTGCTGTCTGTGGCACAAGCACAGAGTTAAGTACCAGAGGAAGAAATGTCAGCAATGTTTAATGCATGCTTATTCACTTTTTTATTCCCCATAGTATGATTTGGAGATGTGTCATCCACATATCTGTAAAATGCTGAAGACTGTCAGAAGCAGCTAATGTATATATACCCTGAAGATGTGACTTTGTCACCCAACAAGGTGCTTGCTGTTCTTGTCCCCAGAATTGCCATTATTTCTAAAATTTTAGAAATCAATCTGGTATTGATGATTACTTCTCAAAAAATATGGATAGTCATAAATAATTCTACTACTAGAATTAATTGTATGATAATGAATAATAGGTAATTTCAAAGTCTACCTTGTAATGTATTCACTGAATCAGTGTTACATCTGTTACCAAAACAGGCTAGAAATATCTACCTAATGTTGCCACCTATTTTTCCCCTGTTTTTCTCTTGTTTTATTTGGAAAGAGAAAACGTCAATGAATAAGCATCTGTAGCCTCATTAACAAGTCACTGTCACCAGAACTTATTGAAGAGGAAATGCAGGAACCTTTCTTTGCCTTAGTTTCTTCATGTGTAAAAATGGGAATAGTAATACCCACCTTATAGGATTATAATAAGGATGAAAGTGCTTGTAATTTTGATAGACACTTAGCAAATATCAACAATATTAGTTATTATTGTCTTTATAATCATCATCATCATCATCATCACGGCTTTTATCTGAGTTCTTCATAAAGCAGACCTGAAACAAAGGGTTAAGAGCAAGCACTTAATTGGGGTGTGTGACGCCAGAGATACAGGTGAGAATGACAGGGAAAGGAAGAAGAAAGAAGAAAGAGGTAGTGCAAGGATATCTCATCAAGTTCACCACTGCTATAGGTGATCGGTTTCTTTTTGTGGAGATCCAGATCTTCTTACATCTCAGGCTGGTTTCGCGGGTGCTCAGAGTGGTCTGGTAGATATCCAGCTCAATTCCGGGGACCAGCTGAAATAGGGTCCCCTACTCCTCCGCCATCTTCCCCCCCCCCCCCAGGTGATCAGTTTCTTGATCCTACAGGACCACCTGGGAAGCAGTATAGACCATGCCTTAGGATTTTCTGTAGGCAGGGGAGGGTAGAGAGAGCATATATATATGTATCTACTTGATTGGTTAATGTGTGCCCTGATTGAGTGTTAACCCCCATATACTTCCACATTGTATGAATATGGGCAACAAGCAGATTTCAGTAGATCCCACCAAGCAAAGCCCTTGGGTAAGGAGGGAGGAAACATACAGTGTAGACCTGAGACAAGGTGCTCTTAGGAGGCACCTACAGGAAGCTAAACAGGGCTTATGCAGGACTGTCGCTGCCCAGGGACTGGAATAAGAGCCAGGCAAGGCCAAGAGAATTCTCTGTGATGCCTGGGAAATAGTTATAAAATTATCATCATCATCATCATCATCATCATCATCATCATATATAGCCATCCCCTACTTCTAATTACCAGAATTTACCATTATTTACAAAAAAATCACAGTGGATAAAAGACCAAATTGGCTTAGGTCAGTTTTTAATTCTCATTTGAACAAAACAAATTGCTTTCGATGACATACTCTTCTTTGCTCTTAAAACAGCTGGAGAGTCCTGTCCATTCTTGCTTCTTAAGTTGCCTTCCTTATCTGTCTTCTTTCTCAGAGCCACCATTTTGGTGCCAGAATTTATTATGCTGTATCTCAGACATTTTTATCCTTCCTGAGTTCTCTCTGCCCACGGTGCCTCTTGTAGTCAGTTCTATATATACTGTCACTCAGTGTGTTTCCTAAAATACAGATTTCATCCTGTTAGTTCACTGCTTCAAATTCCACTTCCAATTAAACAAAATTTAGTTGACCCTTGAACAACATGGGTGTTGGGAGCGCTGATCCCCATGCAGTTGAAAAGCCACATACAACTTTTGATTCTCCCAAAAGTTAGCTACTGTTGACTAGAAGGCTTACTGATAAAACAATTAACACATATTTTGTATGTTATATGTATTATATACTGTATTCTTACAATAAAGTAAGCTAAAGAACAGGAAATGTTATTAAGAAAATCATAAGGAAGGAGCGCCTTGTGGCTCAGTCAGTTAAGCCCCTGACTCTTGATTTCAGCTCAGGTCATGATCTCAAGGTTGTGAGATTGAGCCCCGTGTGGGGCCCCATGCTCAGTGGTTCTGCTTCTCTCTCTCTCTCTCTCTCTCTCTCCCCCATCTCCCTCTCCCTCTGCCAGTCCCCCTGCCCACGCTGTCTCTCTCTAAAATAAATAAATCAATCTTAAGAAAGTCATAAGGAAAAGAAAATACATTTATAGTACTGTAATATAAAAAATCCACTTATAAGTGGATCTATGCAGTTTAGACCCATGTTGTTCAAGGATTATTTGAGACTATCCACAACCTGGCCTTAAACTGCTTACTAGCCTTGTTAGTTTTTCCAGTTAAACAATGGAGTATACCCTTTGTTCTCTGGAAAACTTTTGTATTTTCCCAAAATAAAGCCTTGGTGTATGCTGTTCCATCTGTCACATAACTTATGGTTCTGTGAGGAGATAAGTTCTAACCTACCTCTTCCGAAAACACCTTGGATCTTGCCTTGTCCACAAAATATCTAGTTTTTCCTAGGCCAACATTTGCTCTCCAATCTGTAAAAATCTATAAACTGCTTACAGCATTTATCATTGGTATCATTTATTTAGCAATCACAGACATATTGATTTATGACACATCTTCTGTAATTATTAGGCTATTATTTTAATAGCCATGCTTATATTGAAAGGTAATGGATTTAGTCTTCTTCATGGACAGGGCCTGTGACTTACTTTTCTTAGTGACTCCCACAACATAACACAGTGCCTCTGTGTAAAATTTAGTATTTCTGATGTTAGTGGGTTTCAGAGTTTCTCAACCTTGACACTATTGATATTTTGTTCTGGATAATTCTTTATTGTAGAAGGCTGTTCTGTGCATTATAGGATGTTTTGCAACATCCCTGGCCTCTGGGTATGAGATCTAGGGGCATCCCCCCAGTTTATGACAGCCAAAAATATTTCCAGACATTGCCAAATGCTCTTGGGGGGATTCACCCCTCATTGATAACAAGTGGGCTACATGAAAAATTAGTGAAATTCAGCATAATGAGGGTTTGGTCCAAGAGAAGCAGTGTTTATTCCCATTTAGACATTAGTTGATTGTACTTCTCTTATTAAGATTTAATCAGAGTGCAAGTGCCTTTTCTGTCTTTAATCTTCTATACAAAATCAAATGGTTGTCATTTCTATTCTTTCCCAGGTTCTCTTCCTTCCTAGATCACCTAAGTTTTCTTCATCAAGCTGTTTCATCCTAATTAAAACTGCCTATCACCTATACCAAGCTATTCCCTAGCAGCTATTGTTAGAAATAGATTGGAAGGGAGTATAAAACCAATGTCTAATAATGTGTGTTAGATTATTTGTCATCCCTCACATCTAATCAGTCATTAAGTTCTAGCAGTTTTATTTCCTAAATATCTTTCAAATCTTTAACTTAACTCCATTCTTATCAAATTGCTCTATTTCAGTCCACCATCATGTCTCACTGAGATCGTTGCCCTACTTTTTGGCTCTGGTACTTCTGTATGGGAACAATAATCAGGTGCGATCTGTCAGGAAGAAAAGAAATATCTGGGGGGCTCGTCTTAAAGCTGTATTTTCTTAAATTATTATTTATATTTCAAATTAGAGATAAAAAAAATTGAGATTTTTCCAAAGAGGTTTTTACTAAAAATTTAGTAGGAAAATATCAATTGTCTATATAAAAGATTATTATTAGTAGTATTTGTAATACTAGTAATAACAGATAATAGTTGTAATATCTAGAAAATAGCTAGATAATAGTTGAAGTAGCTTTATTTGAGGTGGATAGTGGGAACGAATGGTTGATGGAATCAGCTACTCCTTGGTGTCACCATGGCTGCCTTTCAACTGCCATTTGAGTGTCCACGTCCACCCTCAGCATTCACTCTTCATTTCTCAGTTCTGGGCCTGTTAAGCGTTTAGGGGAGATTGGAGTAAGAAGGCCATTTTGCCCAGGAGACACACACATGTATGTGCACACATACAAACATGAAAGTAGATAGTCTGTGTCTTATTACCAGATGCAATGACCTATGGTGCTCTGTGAATTTTTGAGTTTTATAATATACTTTGAATAGCACTATTTTATGCAGTTGATCTTTTTGTATGTGTGTTAAAATATTGATATTTTTGATGGAAATATTTATTTATTTTATTGAAGTGTAGTTGACACACAATGTTACATTAGTTTCAGATGTACAACATAGTGATTTGACAACTCTATATCTTATGCTGTGCTCACCACAAGAGTATCTACCATCTGTCACCATACAGAGCTATTACAATACCATTGACTGTATTCTCTATGCTGTGCCTTTTATCCCCATGACCTAGATTCATACCATAACTGGAAGCCTGTATCTCCCACTCCTCTTCACCCATTTTGTCCATCTTTCCATCTCCTTTCCCTCTGGCAACTATCAATTTGTTCTCTGTGTTTATGGGTTTCTGCTTTTTGTTTGTTTATTCATTTGTTGTGTCTTTTAGATTCCAAACATAAGTGAAACCATATGGTATTTGTATTTCTTTTCTGACTTATTTCACTTAGCATAGTATCATCTAGGCCCATCCATGGTGTTGCAAATGACAAGATCTCATTCCTTTTGTATGGCCAAGCAATACTCCGTGTGTGTGTGTGTGTGTGTGTGTGTGTGTATGTATGTGTACACACACCACATCTTCTTTATCTTCAGTGGAAATATTTAAAAGGATGCCCACCTTTTCTAAAAATGTTTGACATTCAAAAAAATATTCATTCATAGACTATTAGCATGAGATGTGCCTTATAGGACATGGATGCTGTAAATGTTAGAGGTATTTTTCCATAAAGATACATTATTGCCTGATACAGTGGTGATGGTTCTCATCTTTTCACATCTCTGAAATCATGATGGGCTTCCATCTCTATTTTCTTCCATCTGATCATCCTATAGTTTTTGGTCAACCCATCCAGGCTGTTTTAGCTATGGTGCCCCCCAAAGCAGAGCTTCACATGAGAGCTTGTATATAGGCAGTTTATTTTGAGAAATGATCCCAAGAAACAGCCCTAAGGACTGGAAAGAGTGAAACAGGGGAAGAAAGAAAGTCTATCCAAGCAAGCATGCTTCGCTGATCTAATCACCTCTTTGGGCAACTGGAGCTAAGTCCTACTGGAGACCTTTAGAAGCTGTGTCAGATGACCCTCAGACCTGGTCAGCTGAGACATGACAGAGGGGAGTGTTGGTGAGTGTTTATCCACTAGTTCCCTCCTTTCCTCATTGGTCAGGGGATTGCCCTTGTAGTGTTAGCTCCCTCATACCTCACACCTTTGTGCATGAGTCAGATGGCTTAGAGAGTTCCTAATGGAGTCCCATGAGGCGGCAGCGGTAATGTGCCAGGGACAGAAATGAGAGATACAAGAAGTAGCTGAATCATTGGCTGTCACGTTACAAATGCTTGCAGCTGATTGTATAGGATTGGCTAGAGTAAAAGGATGGGTTGTGAGAATGTAAGATGGGGCCCTTTGGGTGGTATCCATTACACAGGCTTTAGCAATGTTCATGATCTTCATAACAACAAAAAAGTAAACAGATTGACCATTGTCACTCACACTTGGAAAGCACTTACTTTACTGTAACTTGTTGATGAATCCTTAAAGAGAAAAACATTAACTACATCATTTGTCTACAGTAATGGATTTGTAAATGTATGTAAATTTATAACTTAATATGAAATGTTTGTCAGTAATCAAGGCTGTAATTGTTTGGAGTTTTACTAAAGGAAGAATGCAATATAAGGAACCCTCCCAAACAGAAGAAAATAAAGTAGAGAGTTCCACTCTCAGCTTGCAGTAGACCAGGAAAGACCATTGCTCTTGTTGTCATAATGGGACAACACTGACTACACTAAAAAGTCATATTTTTTCCTTAAAACTGTCAAAGAGTTGTGGAAGCAAAAATGTCTAAATGTGATAAAGTACAGAGAAGGCTGACCCCTTCTTAAGTGAGCAGAGGATGTAAGCTACTTTCACCCTTAGCGTATTTATTACATCTGGGTACCCAGGCAGTCAGAGGAACATGCTTGACATAGCTATGCAGAGAAACTTTGCTGGGAGAAGAAAAATCTAGTTAGGTTTTTATTAGGTGCACATGGGCTGGCATGTGGCTTGGAATGTGGAAGAGCCCCAGGCTCGGGGACCCCCAGACACAGGAAGAATCCCTGAAAAATGGTGATATGATTATGTTTTTTTTTTCTCTGCTTAAAATGCTTCAACCTAAACTTCCAATGCTATATTATAATGTCCTTTTATATTTGACCTCTTCTTAGTTTTCCATGTCCACATTCACATTTCTCACCCCAACTATAATGAACTAAGTCTAGAAGGGATATGTCCTATCCTACATGTACTGTGGAGTGCACAGCTCAGGGAAGGGCCACATGGGCTATGATGTCACAGGTTCTTGCCAAAGAGGCAATATGGAAGCCCTGACTTTAGATTTATAAACCCGTCCCTTTTTGATCTGTATGGTGTCAGTGACTTCATCTGGAGCTTATCACCCTTCTGTGCCTGGCCAATTCTTACTCATATTTTAGGGTGACTTATAAATCCCTTCTTCCAGGAAATTTTTAATGCTTAAAAGCTGGATTAAATATTTCATTATGTGTTTCTACACACCCCAAATGTCCCTATCATAGTCCTTGGAATATCGTTTGTATAAATGTTTGCCCTTCTGTCTTCCATCATTCCCTAAGCTCTGTGAATATAGAATAGATATCTTTCTAATCACTGTTGTAGGTGAAGAACTTAGCACAGTACCTGACAAATCCTAGGGGATCAATAAATACCTCCTAAATAAATGTACGAATGAATCTTATGATCACCTTTGGTACACTGCAGTTCATAGATGAAAAATATAATACATTACAGAGACATGCCATACAAGTTTTCCCAATAGTCACATTTCAAATTAATATGAAATAATATAGATCATAGACAATTAGAGCTAAGGATTTGGAAATCAGTGAGGACAACATTAGGATTCTACAGAGGGGGAACCCCCCTTTCCAAAATTAATGCATTGTTAAGGTTATTGACAGAAATAGTTCTAGAGCTTAAATTTCCTGGTTCCTAGTTTAATGGTTTGAACTATGATTTGTATCAGGTAGTATAATTTATAGTTCCCAGGACAAGTAGGACCCACAGTGGCTTGTTGCCTCCTTTTTCAGATCAGAGACTACATAGAACTGGAGGCAGAAGAACAAACATGGCAGAAAATATGAGGATAGCAATTTTATTCTTTTCATTTTCATACTAGAGAAAAATTGTTTTAATAGTATTTTGCACCTGAATTTCCTGGAGTGTCTCCAGCCAAAGGAACAAAAAAAAGGTGGTTTCCCAAAGTTAGGAAGATTTCAAAACACTATATTAACCACTAAAATCTTTTCTTTTTGTTGTTCCTAGTTAAGGGTAAAGCACTAGCCTTTACTCCCCCACTGTTTCTACTTCTTCTTCCAGACATCCTCCTTCCCTCCCTCCCTCCCTCCCTCACCCTTTCTTCCCTCCCTCCTTCCTCCCTCCCTTCCTTCCTTCCTTCCCTCCTTCTTTCCTTCCATCCATCCATCCATCCATCCATCCTCATTTTTATCATAGTTAGGTTTACCTATTTTAAGTATCACTAAATTAGATCCAGGGGTCATTTTCTTTTTCTTTTTTTTAAGATTTTATTTATTTATTTGAGAGAGTGAGAAAGAGAGGGAACACAAGCAGGGGGAGTGGGAGAGGGAGAAGCAGACTCCCTGCTGAGCAGGGAGCCCAATGTGGGACTCGACAGTGGTCATTTTCTAGTTTTTAAATTGTTACTATAGTTTTTGTTAAAAGACTTTATTCTGTGGACTCTTGTTATCCTAAGCAGCTGCTAGTAGTGTGTCTTCTAGAGAGAAGGTAACCTAATGTAAAATTTCCCATATTTAAATCTGTTTTCCAAAATTTTTGTATCCTGAAATATAAATATATTTATTTATAAGTTAATAAAATGTACCTTGTAAGTCTAAATATTAAATGTTATTAATAAAGCTTGGTCACTCACTTTTGGATAAGTATTAGAAGTTCTAATACATTGTTCACATACCTCCATGGCCTCTCTTGTATATCCTCTGGGGTGTGTGTGCCCCACTTGGAGCCCACTGGCGGGAGAACAACTCTGATTTATAAGCTGGTGTACTTTCCCTGCCAACAGTTTAGTTGTTAATTTTTCTTCCAAGAATACTATGTCTAGAATGATGAGATTCCTATGTCCTTTTTTCACTTCTTTATTGCCTATTAAAATAATTGATATAACTTATCAGATGATTCTAGCATTGAGGTGAAATTACATAGAGGGTTTGGGTAAAATCTCATCATTCTGAGTTGCTTCAAAATCAAATCAAGATTTTTCCTTTCCTTTCCATTCCATTCCATTAAATTCAGTCAGCCAGCATATAGTACATCATTGTTAGTTTTTGATGTAGTGTTCAATGATTTATCAGTTGCATATAACACCCAGTGCTCATCACAACACGTGCCCTCCTTAATACCCATCACCCTGTTGCCCCATCCCCCACCCCTCCCCTCTGAAACCCTCAGTTTGTTTCCTGGTGTCCTGAGTCTCTCATGGTTTGTCTCCCTCTCTCATTTCTTCCCCTTCAATTTTCCCTCCCTTCCCCTATGGTCCTCCGTGCTATTCCTTATGTTCTAAGAAACAATTAGAAATGGCAGAACTTTTTAAATGCTCATAACACTATTTTAGAACCTCTGCTTCTATTAATACCGTTAGGGAGTTGCGGCAATGTACAGCCTGTTTGATAGACACATTTTTTGTGGCTGGGAGGGCTGGAAATATTCCAGCATAATGATTTTCAGATCTGTAGCATCCATCACTCAAGAATTAAAAAAAAAAAAAAAAAGAGACATACAAAAGGATAATTATTACAACATGTGCTTCAGATTTTAAAGAAAATTAGCTGGAGACCTCAGACTTTCCTTTCTCATTCAGCACACACAATTTAAAAATAATGCTTCATATTGGGTAAGCATTTTATACTTTATGAAGAACATGAATATTCATTGTTTCATTTGATGTTTACACCAATTCTGTGAAGTAGCCAGGAATCATTATCTAAATTTTTCACTTGAAAGAATTGATAAAGAGGAGATAAATGACTTCAAGTTTATCCAGCAGATCTAGGTGGAACATACACTCTAGTGCTCTGAGCTTTCGTTTTTTAAAAAAGTTTTTTGCTTGGTGGACTTTTAATGATTTATTTGCCTATTTATGTAAGTAAGATTTTCATAATGTTAATTATAATCATGAAATTGTTAGCATACAAACTACTCTGTGTAACACAGGTGGAATAAATATCTGTATGTCTGGGTCTCTGCAGATTCTTCATTCTGAGGACCAAAGAGTTAAAGGGAAACTCATACTACTGTTTCTTTAAGTTCTGACATAGTTATACCTTTTTGTCTATCCACCTCTTAAAACTCTCTTGGGTTGAAAGCCCCATGCAGCTTTGCTCAATAATCTTTATGTATTTTATAGCAATACAATGTAATTTAAATGTAGCATTTTGGCAAAAATTCTTCAATAGAACGACATTATAATATGTAACAAATAATATTAGAGTGTGAAATTGAATAGGAAAGTCTTATATCACCAAAAACTCAAGATAGTGTTCTAGGTGAACTTCTAACTTGCCTGCTTTTGCAAAGGTAGAAGCTTCTCCAGAATAAAATTCCTAATTCATGGTCTACCTCAAACACAGTTGCAAGTGCATTTGAGCACTAGAAAAATAATTTACTACCATGCATTTAGAATTGCTTTAATCCTTAAGGAAGCCTTTTAATCTTCAGTAATAACCTCTTTATTATTTTCTACATCATCATCCAGAATATGTATTCACTTATATGTGTTTTCCTTTATTAGGTAGATCAGATAATTTAAATTGTTTCTTCAGTACTTATTACAAGAATTAAAATAACATTGGATCTTTTTTTTCAGGATGCATAAAATATGTCTGTCAGTTCTTTTAATGAACTTTATTTATTAGTCAGTGATAGTGATTGGAATATACAGTAAGTGCTGGTCCAGTTTATAGGTATGAGAATTATGTTAAAGGGAGAGTCTTCTAGTAAAGTGATCTGGGAAGAAGCTGAATTTCAGTAGAACCTTGAAAGGTTGTCAGCATTTTAAGTCAAAATTTGATGAGTACCAGCTTTAGGCTAAAGCGTGAAGATGAGAAACAGCAGGTGAATTAGGGATAATAAGTAGTGTCTTTTTCTCTTTTAAATAATATTTTAAACTTCTTAAAATAGGCCTATCCAACTTAGTTTTTAACCACACTTTCACAGAGTTCCTTTGTATTATCTTTACAAACTGTTCATTATGTGAACTATCACTCTTAATCCTGAAGGGAGGAAAATATGACTTGTCCCTATTATTAGGGACAATTGTGGAGCTGATACAAAGCCCCACAACTCTGTGTTCCTATGTGAACCTGGGAACTGAAAAAAGATGTCAGTTTTTAATCCCCTTCAGCATTGATGCCATGACTTTTTGAACTGCCTGGTCATTTGGTTACAAATACTGGCTTAAATGTTTTCAGATATCATTCTTATAAGCTAAGGGCCATGTTACATTTTATGAGCTAAATTTTCTATATAGTATCATATTATTATGTTAAAGTTCTGCAATTATTTCTTTTGACAAAGGATCCTAAAGCTGTTGAATACTATGTATTATACTTCCTTTGACAAAAATTATTTTTTTTACCACTAACACATTTCCACTATTAAATATATAAAAGGGACCACATTTATTGTCTGGATTTTATTGGGGAAATAGGAAAACAGCAGTTTTATAGTGTGCTGGTTCATGGGGTAGATAGTACATTCCTGAGAGTAATTGTTATCTGACCTCAAAATGGGGATCCTCAGGATACTGCCAGATTACTGCGTGGTCATGGGGTGCCCTTGAGAGGTGGGAGCCTTCCTAGCTGAGGCTTCAATCAGCAGAGTTAGCAGTTAGTTAAGAGTTTGAAGTTCTATATTTTTTGAATTTAGGTAACATTAGGGTAGATGAGGGTGAGAGAATTTCTGAAAGACAGATGGATAGGTCTTCACTATATTTGAAAGGGGCCTTAAGAATACTGAGCATGAAGCCCTGAGAGAGCCCAGCCCAAGGAAGCATTTTTCTCTTTCCTCAATGTGTGGCTTCTTCATTGTCAGGTCCCTGAGATGTCATGTGAAATGTGGTTTGTTAGTATCTGTCAACGTCTTAGACCTCAGAAAATTCCTACTGGAATTTATGGACCCTTACCAATTGGCGCCCGAACAGGGACCCTGAAGGACGTTCAGGAAGGGTGAGTAATTTAATACAATACAGGGTTATGGGACAAGAAACCTCTACTCCTTATGTTCGAATGCTGAAGCATTCACTTGCTGTCTATGGCATTACTGTCGCTTCTACTGATATTGAGATGTGTTTGAAAGTGGTTCGAGACTGGAATCCTTGGTTTCCCGAGGAGGGCTCCCTGGAGGTGGATAATTGGCGGCGGGTCCGCCATAATGTAGAAAAGGCCATGAGGCAGGGGGAAAAGATTCCTGTACGATTTTGGTCCATCTGGTCGATTATATTTACAGTGTTAAAAGCAATGGAGGATGATCGCACGGTTGAGAATTTTCAGAAGGAAGTGGCTCCTTCGATACAGGACCTTCCCCTTGATACAGATGAGAAAAAGGCAATAGAAAAGGATGCCTTTAAGCTTGCACTGCCTCGCGAACCTAATGAGTGCGATAGCGATGAATCGAAACTGAAAGTAACGTCGGATCCCGAGACCGAGCACTTATGGAAGGTTTTTCAGCGGGTCATGACTATGGCGGGGGAATCTAAGAAAAAGCCTTCCGCTCCGCCTTTGCCGCCCGCGCTAGCTTTTTCTCCCAAAAATCCTTTTCTTTCTGCTGCTTTAGCTGAGCTTGATGCGTTAAAGGATAATGACGATGAGAGTGAGGATGACAGACCTATCTTTGCTTTTCCAATTATTAGGCCTCCCCCGGTCCAGGGAGTCGCACAGGCCCCCTATTATGATGGGATAGATATAGGGGACATTGCACGTTTAAAAAAGGCAGTGACTTTATATGGACCGCAATCACATTATGTCAAAGAGCTACTTATAGGTACAGCTCGACATTATAATAATTTTGCTCCAGAAGATTGGAGAGTCCTTTGTAGAGCTCTTTTAAAGGAGCCTGAATATCTGCAATGGCAGATGTGGTTCTCCGAGCTCTGTATGGATCAGGCTCGTAAGAACGCTTTAAGTCACAATCCTCGGGTCCAGGCTATAACTTATGAAATGTTGGCGGGAATAGGTCAATATTCTGATATTGCTGCTCAAGTTATTACCCCTGAAGAAATCCATGATCAATTACGGGAAATTAGTTTAGAAGCTTGGGATCGTATTCACCCAAAAGGAGAACATTATGGATCTTGGACTAAGGTTATTCAAAAGACTAACGAGCCTTATGTCGAGTTCTTATCGCGATTAAAATTAACCTTGGAGAGAACTGTCATAGGAGAAGAAGCTAGACAGCAGCTATTAAAACTGCTGGCATATGAAAATGCTAATGAGGATTGTAAAAGAATTATATTGCCTATTAAAGATACAGGAGATATTAATGCTTTCATGAAGGCCTGTAAGGATGTTACATCAGAGAGTAGAAAGATGCAGCTGTTTGCTGAAACAATGGCCACTACCTGGCATTCCTTGCAATCTAAACAACTCGAGAGCATGAAATGTTTTGGTTGCGGTCAATTAGGGCATTTGAAAAGGAACTGTAAAGAAAAGAAACCTGACAAAGGGCGCGGACCTGGAATTTGTCCACGATGTAAGAAGGGAAAACATTGGGCTCGAGAATGTCGCACTAAATTAAATACAAGTTTTGCAGAAAAGCCGCAGGGAAACTCGATTTCGGGCCCTACCCCGGGCCCAGGACAAATGAACAGGGGAAACCAACCATATTCTCCCTTAGCCCAGCTACCCAACACAGTGCCGCAGTGGACATACCAGCCATAAGGCCATTTACTTTAAAAGGAGGGGATAGACCTCAGAAAATTCCTACTGGAATTTATGGACCCTTACCAAGTATCACTAATTTGCATGACTGTGATATGGATTAAGCAGAAAGAATATATGCAATCTTTGGTAAACTGTACATAGCACTGGTTTTCCATGAATGGAAAGCATCCTCATTTGGGTTCATCCATATTAGTCTATTTTACTGTTGCTTTATGACTACCTTGAGAACTGATGCCCAGGTAAGGAGGATGGTGAGGAGAAAATGAGAGTTTTGATTCTACTTTTTGGGCCCAAACCTGTAGAACAAGAAAAGTTTTGGTAATCGTGGTCCACTTTCCTTTTGGTTTGGAGTCCAGATCTCCAGTGGATCTTTGTGGTATTCATTCGGGTCAGGGTGACCTTGTTCTCAGATGGCATCTCACATACTACATTTGACACTGTGTCCTGTATTTAGCCGTTTTTCACCTGCCAAGAAAAGCTCTGCCTTCCTATCAAGGAGAACCTTGAGTTTCAAACCAAGGAGATGACAGTGGGCAGCTGCTCTATAGACAAGCCAATTGTCTGCTTTGCAGAAGCTTGTCAAAAACTCTGGTGACTAAGGACTGCTCTGGAAGCAACTAGCATTGGCCATAGACTGATTATAGGAATCACATCTTTGGAGGATTTCAATGACTTTGAAGTTCCCCACAGGCATGATTTTTCCTTCAACAGAGCAAAGCAAGTCAAAAGATATCAGCAAGGCACATGTGATTAATACTCAGAAAGCAAAACAGGTTAATGTGTAAAACACTCCTGGAAAAAAACCCACAACTCTTTATCTTTAATAGCACATAAAAACATTTTCCACTTGGCAAATTGTGTTTCTTTAAGAATAGCATGGAATCATGTGGTTTAAAATTAGAAAAGAAAGAGAAAAGTACTCTAGCATGCTTTCAGAAAGTTATGAATTGAATTTTGCCTGTATGCTGAATCTGAAAATAGTTGTTTTTTACTAATGAAAAGGCATTATAATTGTTTGTCCTAACAATTTTTTTTTTTGAATAAAAAAACTATCCCAGAACGCCTGAGTGGCTCAGTCGGTTGGCTCTCCAGCTCTTGGTTTCGGCTGGGGTCTTGATCTCATGGGTTGTCGGATGGAGCCCCAAGTTGGGCTCTGCACTCAACACCTGGGGGGAGGAAAGGGGTGGGGAGGGGGTGTCTGCTTGAGGAGTCTCTCCCTCTGCTCCTCCCCCCACTTGCCCACGTATGTGTGTGCGCGTGGGCCTGCGCTGTGTCTCTCAAATAAATAAATAAATCTTAAAAAAACCCCAAACTATCCCTAAAAGAAATTCAAACAAAATTTTGGCAAGGAGCAGTTTCTCCAGTTTATTGTTCTATTTCTCAGAATGTATTGTTTTTCTATTAGAATAATATCAACAAAAATACTTCTAGTACTTTAAGTCAGTCCTTTCCTGCCATTTCTGTAACAATTTGTTTTCACTGCCCTTTTTAGTTATCATGATACTAAATCTTTTTAAAAAGATTTTATTTATTTATTTATTTATTTATTTATTTACTTGACAGATAGATAGAGAGAGAGAGCACAAGCAGGGAGAGTGGGAGATGGAGAAACAGGCTTCCCAATGAGCAGAGGGCCCGGTGTGGGGCCATGACCTGAGCCAAAGGCGGATGCTTAACCAACTAAACCACTCAGGTGCCCCTCATGATACTAAATCTTAACAGTGTTAAAAAGTTTTTTATTATGGGAAATGTTAAACATAAAAATAAAGAAGGCAGTAGAATGAATCTCCATCACCCCCCTTCAGAGTTCTCCATTCATGATCAACCTGTTTGCATCTGAAGTCAGCCCTTCTACCTCTATTGGATTATTGGATTATTTTGAAATAATCACCAGGTATAATATTATTTACTTTGTATTTATTTCAGTGTATGTATTCATAGAAGATACAGACTATTTAAAAATCTAACCACAATATAATTATCACACCTTAAATATTAATTTTAAATACAAAATATCCATTCAATGTGTACACTTCCCCACTTGTTTTATAATTTTTAAATTGGTGTTTGAATCAGTATCCATATGAGATCCACGCATTGTATTTGTGGAGACACACATTGCTATGTCCCTTAAATCTTTTCATCTTTAGGTTTGCTTGCTCTGTATTTTTCTTTTTCTTTTAGACTTCATTTTTGAAGATACTGAATTGCTTTGTCCTTTGGAGTTTGCCACGTTCTAGATAATGTTAATTGTATTCCTGTTGGGTCTGTCTCCTGTAATTCCTGAAAATGTGTAGATTATGTCTAGAGCCTTATTTTGATTCAGGTTTGATTTCCTGACAAGAATACTTCAGAGGTGGTATAGTTTACTTACATTATATAAAGGAGGCATGTAATTCTGATGGTTTGCTTTTGCATTATTAGCAGCCATTTATTCATTTCTTAGACTCATTATAAATCGGTTATCTTCTAATTTTATCAATTCCTCTAAGTTTTTGGATATGTATTGAAGATAGACATGGCAACATTTCCAGTTGTTTGGGTGTGTGAGGTCGGAGAAAAAATAGGAATTAATGATGACTTCAAAGATTGGGCCTGAGGAACTAGAAGAATAGGGTTGCCATCAACCAAGATGGGAAAGGTTGCAGGTTGAGCAAGTTTTGTGGAGAGTGAGAGTGGAATCTGGACTTTAGTTTTGGATTTGTTGACTTGGAGATGCCTGTTAGACGTCTGTGTCATTTAGGGGTCAAGCAGGAAAGCAGAAACCATGTGTGTGTGTGTGTGTGTGTATTCACATATTTATATATATAAATATATATTCAAATCTATCTAACAAATCCCTTTATTTTATTTTATTATTTTATTTTTTTAGTTTAAATTTTAATTAATGTACAGTACAATATTGTTTTCTGGAATAGAATTCAGTGACTCATCACTTACATATAATACCCAGTGCTGTGCTCATCACAACAAGTGCCCTCTTTAATAACCATCCCCAGCCCACCTCCCTCCATCAACCTTCAGTTTGTTCTCTATCATTAAGAGTCACTTATGGCTTATTTCCTTTTCTCCGTTTTTTTCTTTCCCCCCTTCCCATATGTTTATCTGCTTTCTTACTTCCACATGAGTGAGATCATATGGTATTTGTCTTTCTCTGACTGATATATTTCACTTAGCATAATACACTCTAGCTCTATCCATGTCATTGCAAATGTCAAGATTTCATTTTTCTTGATGCTGAATAATATTCCATTGTATATCTATACCACGTCTTCTTTATCCATTCATCCTTTGATGGACATCTGGGCTCTCTCCATAGTTTGGCTATTGTTCATTATGTTGCTGTAAACATCGTGGTGCATGTACCCCTTCAAATCTGTATTTTTGTATCCTTTGGGTAAATACCTAGTAGTGCAGTTGCTGGATTGTAGGGTCGTTCTATTTTTAACTTTTGGAGGAACCTCAAAACTGTTAACCAGAGTGGCTGCACCAGTTTGCATTCCCACCAACAGTGCAAGAATGTTCCCCTTTGAAAGCATCTTTCAACTAACATCTTCTTTCATGAAGATAGAAGTCTAACAAGTCCCTTTATATAATCTATCTGTGTATATACCAGATATTTGTCGAATAATGAGATACTTGAAGGGATTTGTATATCTCTATATACATACTGGATATATATCCAGTAAATGAGATATATTATACTTCATTTCTGGATATGTATCAAAAGTAGACACATAAGCCAGAGATATACAAGGTAGAGATATACAGATCCCT
This sequence comes from Phoca vitulina, assembly GCF_004348235.1. Taxonomy (NCBI): domain Eukaryota; kingdom Metazoa; phylum Chordata; class Mammalia; order Carnivora; family Phocidae; genus Phoca; species Phoca vitulina. The sequence goes on from NW_022589711.1 coordinate 4,464,436, forward strand.
TCATATATCTCATTATACTGTATATATATCTAGTATATATGGAGATAGATAGAAAGAAATATATGAAGGGACTTGTTAGATTTGACATTACACAGTTGTAGGTGCTGTTTAAACAGTCTCTGTATGGCTGTTGTCTCTGTGTCCGATACTGAATCCTGAAGTCCACAGGGCAGGCAGTTTGGAAGTAAGGAAGGATGCAAGGTCAGAGAGTACAAAGAATAGCATATACTGGAATATATAAGCAAGGTCAGTTTATGGTACCTTTGACCTTGGTGGTATGGTCTCCTGAAGAAAGTCAGGGAGGTAAACATAGAGACGCTTGGCCCTGGGATCTAAAAAGCTAAAAGATATTTCAGGAGAAAGTGGAGTAATTGCAATTGTGACCTCTGCCTCACACCAACATGGAGAACCAGCAGATAAATGGAAACAAGTGGGAATTAGAAAAAGGCTGCTGCTTCACATTGGCCCTCCAAATCTTTCACAGGAATCTGTCTTGAGACCCAGCCTAATAGAAATATATAGAAAAGGAATTCTGGGAAATAGAGTTTAGTCTAGCCAAATCGATACATGATAAAACCACCACAACACCCAAATAGAAATGTTCAGTAGGTAGTTGAATATATGAGTCTGGAGTTTGGGATGAATAAATGTGGAAGTTGCTAATATATAGATGGTTTTTAAAGGCTTGAGACTGAATGCACCCAGCAAGGGAATAAGAGTAGGAAAGAAGGGAATAGGTCCAAGGACTTAGGGCCAGTGCTCTCCAATTTTAGGAGATTGAGAAGAGGAAGTGTGAGAATAAGCACTGAAAAACATGATGAGTGGGAGTGGTCTAGTAGGGAAATTAGGAGAGTAGGGTATCCTGGAAGCTTTGTGAAGAAATATGTCAAGGAGGAGGGAGAGACTAATTGCATCAAATCCTGCTGATAGAACAATAGGATGGAGACTGAGCATTGGCTTTTTGATGACCTAAGGAGAGTATATAGAGAGATCCAGGACTGCTCAAGTGAATCCAAGTGGTCACTTCCACATTAAGAGGTTGAGTAGAAGAGGAAGAAGCCTGGGAAGTCATGGCAAGTGAGGTAAGAGGAAAACCAGATGTATAGTGTCAGAAAAGTCAAGAGAAGAAAGTGATTTAAGAAATGGCAGTGAAGAAATATATACAATGTGGTGTGCTGGCTTTGATTCCCCTGAACAAAGAGCCCAAGATAAGAACCTGGATGCAGGTAGGTTATTTTTAGGAGGTGATCCCAGGAAGCTGGATCGATGGATGAGGAGAAAGTCAGGGAAAGAGTAAAAGTCAATAAAATGCGCATTATTGAACTGGTTATTATTCCAGGGCTCCATATAAAAGATTCTTTAGAATTTTTCCTCCAAAGAAATGGAGACTATATGCAGTATTGCCCTGGTTAGGTAAGAATTGTTACCAGATGGTGTATCATAACAAAGTACCACAGACTGGATGGCTTAACCAACAGAAATGTACTTTTTCTTTCTTTTTTTTTTTTTTTACAGTTTTGGAGGCTAGAAGGCTGAGATCAAAGTGCTGGAAGCATTCATTCCTTTTGAGGATCGTGAAGGGAGGATCTGTTTCAGGCCTCTCTCCTTGGCTTGTAGATGGCCACCTTCTCTCTGTGTCCTCACATCATCTTCCTTTTGCACACGTCTGTATCCATATTACCTCTTCTTATAAGGGCACCAGTCATACTGGATTAGGGCCCATCCTAATGAACTTATTTTAACTTAATTATCTCTGTAAAGGTCCTATATCCAAACATGGTCACATTCTGAGGTACTGGGGGTTAGGACTTCAACATATGAGTTTTGGGTGGACACAATTCAGCCCATAACCACTGGCGTTAACCTTTCCGTCCTTCTAGGATACCTTATGCTAGGGTTGAATTAGTGAAAGACTGGTTGAAGAATATCCAAATGACTCAATCAGGGCTTGGGGTGGAATTCTGTGAGAGTGTGGAGAATTGCTCACCACAACTGCAGCTGAATTAGAAGTTAGCCAAGGGGATATGGTGCAGGGTGCCCAGAATCTCTATCTGATGTACCGGCATCATCCTAAGCCATGATCCTAACCTGCAGTGGTCTTGCTGCCTGGCAAAGTTGCCTAGTAATTGTACATTTTCTTATCAAGTCACTTTCTGCCACTGCTGAGAACCTATTTCATTTCTTCTCTCCTCTAACTTCTGGAACTTCTTTCTTCACCTTTAATCCCAGTTGATAAACGTGCTGTCAATTTCACTGAGAAAGTCAAGCAATTCAAAAAGGACTTTCACAGGTCCATCCACCCCTGTCAAAATGTCCACATACTCTAACTTCTTTCCTGTTATGTGGATGTCTGTGCTGCTAGCTGAGGGCTGCCCATCCACTATCTCTCATCATCTCTTCTTTAGATCCAATTTAACTGAAATCTTAAAAGAACATGTGGCTTTTGCAGTATAAAAGTATAAAAAATGAGAAGTGAAAATTTGGAGATCTTTGATGTAAAGAAATATGGAAATGCAAATTTTTATTTAAGAACACCGGGGGATGATAGGTAATAAAGTATGAAGTATCCAGTATTTGCACAGGTTGCATTTTACCCTCAGATTATGATCTTTTAAAAATATTGTTAATGGATTAATGATCTTTTTTCTCAGTTGGCACTGATTTGGATAACACTAATCAAAATGTCCCAAAGCATGCTATGGGAATATCTCCAAGTCAGAGTTTAGACTGTCAGTATCCTGTGATTTGGGAAGGAATGTATGGCCATTCTAGGGTCTAGAATTTTCAAAGAAGTAGAAGAAAAAAGAAGTAGAAGGAAAAAGAAATGTAAAACACTTTTGATTTGTTGACATGAGTTGGATATATAATATTGGGCTGATTAGAATACTACCCTTGGGGGTGTCAGCAGTTGGAAAGCAGGAGCTTTAATCTTGAATATCCTGTATCAGAAGCCTTGGATGGATCTGCATCCCTGAAGTATGGATGCTTGTTAGCGACTGCTGGGAGCTCTGCAAGGCTATAGTAAAAGAGATCATCAAATGCCTTGAAAAGTGAGTATGTTAAACAGACCAATAAATTTAATTTTCCAACTGCTTTGTCAATAGTTAGGGACTTCCTAAAGTTAATTCCCACATTTATTCCATATAACCTACATGATTTGACAGCATCTAATACCTGGGGTGTAGCGTAATTACATGGGATGTTTGGATTGGAATTGCGGGCTTTGCAAATTATTTTTCTATCTTAAGTGCTAAAACAATATAGTTTTAGATTAGTAAACTAAATATATAGTAAATTTATAATCAATTAAAGGTAAGTATGATGCTATTCCACTAAACTGACAGGCAGAAAAGGTAGAATATGGACACTAACTTAATATTACAGGTTATGCTCTTGTGGGCCCCTTTAGTGCAGGGGGCAGATGGCCTGCAATGTACAGTGTTTCCTGGGGTATCAATATGTCATATTTCATTCCAATGATTCTAGTATTAAGATAAATAGTCTCCATTTAAGAACAAAGGAGTATAAAATGCATAATTTTAATTGGTCTCTCAGTGGTGATCTTATAAGAAATAATTGCTAAAAGAAGAAATTTTTTATTTTTTTTTAATTTATTTTACTTTTGTTTTATTTTTATATTTTAGAAAATTCTTCATGTTTTCTTTATCTTTGATGCCTTTTGTCTTAAAAAGATCAGATTATTCTGTGACGTGATGGGGACAGTTTTGTTATTTGCTGTGTTTTCCTTTAAACCTCAGAATGGTTAAACAAAAGCTTACACAGGAGTCTAGTTCATTACATGGAGCTGCTATGTCTGAGCAGTGGTGTAGGAAAGAGGTTTGGAGTCCTGTTCAACTGGTATCCTTGATCCACTGCTTTTTTTAGGCCCTGATGCAACTCTGGAGATCCCTGGGCTCCAGGAGAAGCCAGTTTTCACCATTAATTTCAAGTATAAAGCAACACAGCTTTGCTCTCAGAAGTAAATCCATATATTGTCCCTCCCACCATCAACACTTTGAAAAATAGCTCCACTAAAACACTGCAGGCTTATAAACTGGTCGTCAGCTTTCAGGAGTTTACCATTTCTACCAAGGAAATGTTTGAATTTCAACATTTCCATTAAAATGATTAAGCTATCACATTTTCATAGGGAACATCTGTTGGAATTAAATTTAACATGGTCTTACCTGTAATTAAGGCCACAAAAGATTTATTCAGACACTTGCACACAGGGTTCAGCGTGCAACACACACCAGCCTCTTGTTTTAATGCAAGAGGGTAATCTTCATCTTGGTAACATGGAACCAAAGGTTACAGAGTCCAGTAACACGAGGAATAGAGGACATGATATTTTATGTATGGAAAAGAGGCAGATTACCTAGAGTTTTAAGGCAGAACAAAGAAAGCTTTGAGACTTGCAGAATGCAGTTCTTACAGGAAGCAGTGAATGTGTAGAATTAAGCTGTGTTCAGGAGAAGACAGCAGAAATGTGACTGAATTCCTTCAAGGTTTTGATCTTCAGGCAACCAATTCTGGATCAGTTATTTTATGCTCAAAGCCCCGCTCAGAGGTGTGCAGGGCCATACATAATTTGTCATAATTAAAAGCCTGCTTCCTGGCTTCTAGATGGCCATTTTCTCTCTGTGTCCTCGTATGGTAGAAGGGGCAAGGGAGCTCTCTGGCCTCTTTCATAAGGGCACTGATTCTATCCTGGAGGCCTCTACCCTCATGACCTGATCACCTCTCAAAGGCCCCACCTCCCAATACCATCACCTTGGATATTAGGATTTCAACTCCCAAAGTGAATTTTTGGGGGACATGAACATTCAGACCATAGCAGTGATAGACTTCCCCCACTTTGGATTGGCTATGTCCTCAAACACTTTTCATGATAAGCCTATCCATGCCTTCTGTTTTTTTCTGCTCAGCACTATCTATTTTGTTACCATGTCCAGTGTTTCTCATCCTCACTGATTTACTGGTCAAAGAAGAAAATGGAGTCAATGGGAAGTGGAAGATGCAGTTTGCTTAGAAATACTTCTCCTCCTCCTCCTCATCTTAGATTGCTTTTTGTGAATCTGCCACTTGGCATATTTAGGTCTTTCCATCCTCTTTAGAGTTTTTCCATGACCTAGAGAACTATTAGTTGTGATTAAGCTTTTTTGTTTTCTCAGGATTGTAGATTTTAATATTCTTTGGATTAACCTCTTACAGTAGGCTGAATAATAGTCCCCTCAAAGATGCTCATGCTCTGATCCCTGGAACCTGTGAATGTGTTACTTTACATGGTGAAAAGGACTTTGTAATATTCAAATTAAGGATCTTGACAATGGGGAAATTATCCTGGATTATCTGGGTGGGACCACTGTAACCCCAAGGGTCCTTATGAAAGGGAGACAGCAGTATCAGAGTGAGAGAATGAGAAAAGAAAAGATGGAAACAGGTTGGAGAAGAGGGAAAACACTACCCTGCTGACTGTGAAAATGAAGGAAGGAGACATGAGCCAAAGAATGTAGTTGCATTTGAAGCTGGGAAGGACAATGAGACAGATTCTCTCCTAGAGTCTCCAGAAGGAAACAGCCCTGCTGATATCTTGATTTTAGCCAATGAAACTGATATTGGACTTCTGACCTCTAGAACTGTAATATAGTATATTTGTGTGTGTGTTTTTAAGCCACTAAATTTGGAAACTAAAACAACTCTCTTCTTGATAATTTTGGTAATTAAAATATTTTACCTTGGGCGCCTGGGTGGCTCAGCTGGTTAAGTGTCTGCCTTCAGCTCAGGTCATGATCCCAGGGTCCTGGGATTGAGTCCCGCATCAGGTTCCCTGCTCAGCAGAGGAGGCTGCTTCTCTCTCTCCCTCTCCCTCTACCTGCTGCTTCCCCTGCTTGTGTGCATGCTCTCTCTCTCAAATAAATAAAAATCTTTAAAAAAATAAAAAAATAAAATATTTTCCTTCAATAGATGGATTATTTTTACTTGATAAATTTAAGTGTTATGATACAGGAAAATTTTGATCTTAGTATAAGTTGAGTATCTCTAGAAGGGTCTGAAGATTCTTCTTTATTATCCTAGTCTAATGGAATTGTATGAAATAAGATCAGTTTCACTAAATACTTAAAAAAATTGCAGAACACAGTTGATGAAAATAAGGAATTCTTTTAGTTTGTTACCTAATGTTAACATATTAGAATATAAACTATGACCAAGAAGATGTATATGATATAAAGAGAAATACTTGACCTCATGGAATTTTTAATCTACTAGTAAATTAAAACAATACACAAATAACTGCAATACAAGTCAAAATATAAATGCCTATGGGAGAGATATAATATGATATTGGAACTTAATGGAGGAAAATAATATGTTCTGGATGACAGAATGGGAATGTTATCAGACTGGACACCATGGTATAGTTCTTACTTGCAATGAAATTTTAGGTAATGAGTAGGGATTTATTAGGTGGAGATGGAAGGAGTAGGAGAGAAAAGGATGTTTCAGGTGAGAAGAGTGATGTGAACTAAAAGATGGAAGTAAAATAAAACAGGTCTTATTTAGGAACAGAGTAAGAATAGACTATTCCAGATGAGAAATAGGTGAGTTTGTTTGGAATGTGGTATGTGTAAAAGGGCCTACAGGAGCTAGTGTGGAAAGGTGCATAGTAGTGAGTTCAGAAGACACTGAACCTGTGTTTAGAAGTTTTGGACTTGGGTTCTAAAGGCAAAGCAGTTTGATGAGTTTGTAGAGCCAAAGGGCATCATAGCAGAGATTTTTCAGTGGGGATTAAGTGTGTGTGCCTGAAGAGTAGGATACAAGAGAGACTTAGAGTCACAAACCTGAATTTTATTTCTGTCAAACTTAGATAAATAGTCAAACTTAGATAAATCTTTTCTTGGTTTGTTCATTTGTAAAGCTTTTATTTTGAAGTGGATTGTGGATGAGATTACGTATAGGTTTTACAATCTGTGGCTCTTTGATGCTGGGATTAATTTTGGGGTCATGCAGTGATGTCATCGTTTAAATTGTGGGAATAATTGAGGCTGTAAAGGGAGTAGGTGTAGAAATTAAAGGGAAGAGCTCCAAGGATAGAACATCATGGAATATATAGACATATGGGAAGTACAGGAAGTAGAACCAGAGAAAATGAGCTGTCAGGGAAGCAAGAGGAGAATTTAGGGTCAAGGAAGTCATTAGAGAGGAGGATGCCAAAAAGACAAGGGTATGGAAGTTTTAGCTTGTTTATGAGTTGAAAGAAGGGTATAATTTAAATTAAAAAAAAGGACTGGGGAAGATTTCAGATGGGGCAGGATTTTCCAAAGAAATGGAAGAAATAAAACCAAGGGTGCTGTGGCAAAGTTATAGAAAGAAGGATGTACACTTCCTTCTTATGGAAGAGGAGAAAGAGACAAGGTAAGGATTTAGAGACACATTCAGAGGGAGCCTGGGAAAGTAAAGAGTTTCAGGGTGAACAACTTACATGTTATTAACAATGCTGAGGTGATTGAATATGCTGAGAATGAAAAAAGTTATTGAATGATAGAGGGTTTGAAGGAAGACGGAAAGTGAACCATCACTGCTCTAAGTCCAAGGAGTTAATAAAATTAAAACTAATTTTAATTAAGATTAAAGTAGTATAATTAAATTACAAGCAATAACACTTTAAAAAGTGGTTTGCAAAGAAGAATAATGAGGTAAAATGTGTTTGATTAAATATTAAAACACATAACAAGTTTGCAATAATTAAAGCCTCATGGATTTACAACATAACCAGGCTGACTGATACGTGGATCAAAATACACAGCCTAGAAGTAGATTTGAGTAAATGTAACAAGTTAGGTTATGATAAGGAAGATATTAAGAATCAGCAGAAGGAGGGATGGATTTTTCAATGTATAATGTTCGATCAATCTTATCAAATAGTTAGCATTTTATAATTGTTAAAAACCAGGCTAGCCTTGTAAAAAAAAATGAAGTCTAATTTTTCCTTACTCTACATGCCTCAAATTGTAAATGACCCAGGATTAAAGCATAAAAACAAAATTATAAAAATGAAGGAAATAAAAATGAATATCTGAATAACTCTTGAAGGTAGGTGGTTCTTTATAAGCATGAAAACAAATTCAAAATTTAATGGAAAGATTGATAGATTTGATTCTCTCAAAATATTTTTTAAAAGGTGGAGAGTGAGAATCATAAATACAGAAAACAAACTGGTGCTTGCCAGAAGGGAGGGGAGTGGGCAGATAGGCAGCAGAATGGTGAAGGAGATTAAGACATAGAAACTTCCAGTAATAAAATAAGTAAGTCATGGGGAATATAGTCAATAATATTGTCATAACATTGTATAGTGACAGATGATAAACTACATTTATCATGGTGAGCACAACTTAATGTATAGAATCGTCTAATCATTGTATTGTATATCTGAAACTAGTATAATGCTGTACATCAACTATACTTGATGTACAGCATCAAGTAAAAAAGAAAAGAAGTGGAGGGTGAGAGAGATGGAAGAGCATTAATCAAAATGTTAATAATGATTTTCTCTGACTTGGGGTTTTGGGTCTTTTTTACTCACATTTGTATACTTTTCTGTATTTTCTCCAGAAAAGGAATTCTTATTAGTCAAGTAATGTTTAATCTTGATAAAAGATAAATTAAAAGGTGTTCATTACTTGGAGGTGTTTGGAATGCAAGAATTGGAGGTGAAATGAGTCATTATTTGGTACTGTTTTGGCAGTCTATACGTTAAAATGGGAAAATAAGCTGTGAAATATTCCAGATGTTAGGGATGAATAAAGTTAGTAGGTATATGGGCTTTTAAGATGCTGGTGAGGAACCGATTATAGGGGCAGAGTAGGAGAGAAAGCAGTGCAGAGAGACAGATTGACTAGGGGGGCCTGGGGAGTGGAGGAAGTAGAGCCTGTGAGGACAAAGGACCAGAGATTCATTGGGATGGACCTGATAGTAGGATAGGGAGATTCTGAGCTGTGGATTTCTGAAATGAAAAAATTCAGAGCGATGGTAAGTTATAAGGAATAAATATTTCTTGTAAGGAGTTGAAGTCAGTTGGAAATGAATTTCATTTGAGTTGGCTGGGGCGAACAATTGTCACCCAACATTTTCATAGAAAGGAAGGATTCTCTGAAGAAAAAAATGAAGGTTGCTCTTAAAAGTATAAAGTATTGGAACACCATGTTTTATATATTATTTGTTAATATCAATGATCTAATTTTAAAAAGGCAATGGCATTAATACAGTTTAAACCATTGCACAAACTCTGAATTTAAACAATTCAATCTGTAAACTATCCTTTAATCTTGCATTGTACTATACTATCTTCTCCCCATTTCCTGTTTCTTAGGCTGCATTTAACATTACTTCTCGACTCCTTTGCCAGTATTGCTTTCTTTGCAGAAACATCTGTGCAGTTCATAAAAAAAAATTAAGTTATGCAGTCTTGACACGTGTACGATGTATTTTAAATTGATTAATTTTAATGTGATCTGCACTACCCCTTTTATTAGGTGACCTCTATGATTTAGATTAGTTGAAATACCGTTGTATGATTTAATAAAGGATCCACTGAAAGGAATCTGAATTGAATGATTGAATTTGTTTATACATCTATAGTAGAGAAGAGTATAAGTGAATCTTGCAAAAATTAACAACCTTTCTCTGCTGATGGTTCACCATTCCTGCCAACCCCTCATAAAACTCAATTTTTATATCTTAGGGATCTTCATCTTCTGAAGTTGGCTTTCATTACATTTTATATGATTGCCTATTTACTACGCACTTTCAAATATCCCCTGTTAAAGGTGAAAAGTCAGTCTTATTATCTTCTTTTATGTACATAATGAAATTGAAGCTCGGTGAGGTTCACTGATTAGTACAGGGATACACAAAAATTATAAATAGTTATGTGCTTAGAGTTAAAAGTGTAACATAGGTTCCATCCACAGAACCACATTTTGTAAATGCTTCACACATAAATGTAAATCTAGTTTTTCCTAATTCTGTTGAGTTAAGATGCTTAATGAAAGGTCAAGTGAAGAATAAGCCACAGACCTCTAAAGGCAAATAATTTTATTGACATAATTTCTTCAGTTTGATGAGGAGTAAATTCTAATTCTTAATATCAGATAGTTTTTACATGGAATTTCCCTGTCTTTTAAATTTAGTGATAATTAAGACAGCATATTCTGCAAAAACTTGAAACATTTAATTGTAGCAATATAGGCAATGTCCTAATTTTTCTATTCAAAGCTTTGTATTAGAACTTTAAAATAAGCATGAATCAAAGATTTTTTCTATAGTTACAAAATTTTTTCATACTTAAGACTCTTTTTTTAAAAAGATTTTATTTATTTATTTGACACAGGGAGAGAGACAGCTAGAGGGGGAACACAAGCAGGGGGAGAAAGAGAGAGAGAAGCAGGCTCCTGGCCGAGCAGGGAGCCCCATGTGGGGCTCGATCCCAGGACCCTGGTATCATGACCTTAGCCTAAGGCAGACGCTTAATGACTGAGCCACCCAGGCGCCCCACTTAAGACTCTTTAAATGCCACTGTTGGGAAACAAGAATACCTGTCTTCTTCAAGGTCCTTTTAGCCAGACTAAGAATAAAATTGACTTGAAGAAAATCAAATTTAATTTCATACACATGGGGAATACACACAGACATACAAATTCCAAAGACAGTAAGGCAAAATGATGTATGTATGTCATTCTGAACTAAGGAAGAGTAGGGCTTCAAAGGACTTCAAAGGGAAGGAATGCAAGTCATAGGAAGATGAAAAACGGTAAATGTTTGGTAAACAAATGTTTGCTGGGCCACTCAGAAATAATGGGGAAAAGAGAGGACTTTGATCAAACAGGTCTTGCTAGGTTCCTCCCTGTCTACTATATTAGTTCATAGTATAATATAGTTATCTATGGTGTTAGCTCTCTCCCTGAGCATGTCTTCTATCTAAATTTTTTTTAGGCAGTTGTCGGGAGGGGAAGAGTTTTCCCTGAATCTGCTGGATTTTGATTGCTTTTTAACTCACAATAATCTTCATGCCAAAGTGGCCCATCTTGGGGCAGCCTGCCCTTGGCCCCTACACCACATGTAGGTTTCACTGTATTGTTCCTCTTACTTTTGCTTGCAAATAATTTTCAGCTTGTAAATCTGAACTGCTAAGATACCCTGACAGGCCTGCAGTGATAATCACTTTTATGGACTGATTTTTGTCCACAATTCATATGTCCCAATTTCATATGTTGAAGTCTGAATTCCCAGCACCTGAGGCTGTAACTGCATGTAGATGTAGGACCTTTCTAGAGGTACTTAAAGTTAAGTGAGGTCAGAGGGGTAGACCCTAATCTGTGTGACTGTGTTTGGATACTGGGCCTTTAAAGAGGTGATTAAGTTAAAATGAGGCCAGTAGGGTGGGGCCATTATCCAATATGACTGGTGTCCTTGTATGAAGAGAAAGAGGTACTAGGTATGCATACACACAGAGAAAAGACCACATGAAGACACCGGGAGAGGAGAGAGCCTTCAGGAGAAACCAAACCTGCTGACACCTTGATATTGGACTTCCAGGCTTCAAAACAATGAGAAATAAATTTACGGTTGTTTAAGTCACCTGATCTGTGGAATTTTGTTGCAGCAGCCCTAGTGGACTAATATGTTCACTAACAGATGACTTTTTTCCAGATCGTTGTGCAAGATTGAAACTTCAGGTTCTGTAAATGAATCAGTGCTTTACTATAGCTGTTCTGAGGCAAATGGAAAATTGAATTTCCTGGATCCCTTGTGGTTGGAGGGCCTGTGTTACTAGTTTTGGAGGATTTAATTGTTGGTGCAAGAATCTCCAGAATTCCCTCTGCCCAGGTGAATGTGGAAACATGAGGTAGAATTGCTCCCTGACTGACTTTAGTTTATATAAACTTTTGTGAAGTATTGAGAAGGGTGGGGTCACTGATTGTTACCACACATTTATCCTTTATCCTTTGTGATATAGCTGTGTGTTATATTTGTTAAAAAATGAGTGACAGCTAACTAGTATTTTCCTGCAATTAAAGAAGACAAAACAAAACAAAACAAAAAAAATCAAGTATCAGCTTGTGGAAACATGACCAGCAAAAACATTCCAATACCTTGTTTATGCAAATTATTGAATCCACAGATAATTTGATCATTCCTATTCATCTCCATAGTACAAGGTTAAAAATACTTTATCCATATCAGGGGAAGAATATTTGGGAGATTAAAAGCCTAGAGCTGGCAAATGTGATTCTTCACTGTTTATAGAACAGTGTTGGCAAGATTCCTAAGCATCACCATTTATAAAATCATAAAAACCCCCTATTCAACATGAAACAAAGCCAAAGTTCATTTGCACAGTTTTGCTGCTGTAATTGAAACCACTTAGGGCTGTTTATTGTTCTAAGACCAGAAACAATAAAGATAGCATAAACAAGAAACTGGACCCAGTATGATGCTATCGGATGAATCAAAGAAAAACAACTAAGTTTTTACATACACAGTTGAGCTCATTCTCTTCCTGACTGTGGTTAACATGCCAGCGCCATGCTTCATATTGTCTTTTTTTTTGAAATTGGGGATGAGGGAAGGAGCAATCCTGCAGTGGTTGTAAAGATAGCTCTGTCTCAGTATGTTTCTCTTCTCTTCTTTTTAATTTATATACTGTAACATAAATCTGACTAGGGAGAAAATAAAGCTAATATTTCAGTGCAGCCAGTCATTCTGTACTTCATAAAGAAAAGACAAAATGTTTATCTCTTTATTTAAGAAGTTTGGTTAAGGAGTTCAATGGACCCTACATCAAGACAATAAATATTAAGAAATATAACAAAGACCAAAGGTTAAAGTGAACTGATTCCCAAATGTTCAAACTACTAGCAAAGTGGAACAGAGCTCATAAATTGAGAAGGCAATGGGGGGGCGGGGGGGCAACTGAGTGGTTTTTCGTCTTCCAAAGAAGACACTGGGCCATTACTTCTGCTTTGTTTTCAGTGTTTGTGTTGGTAAAATTTCAAAGTCAATTCTTTTGATATGTGTGACTAGGACTTAGGTAAGAGAAACAGGATGGCGGGAGGAGAAAGTGGTTTTAGGGTAACCTGCTCTAAAAGGTTACAGAGGGTACCCATCTAGACATCCAGATGCCCCTGAATGTGTTACTTGGATAAAGTCATCAGCTGAATTCATCAAGAGGCAACATTTGAAAGGCTATTAATGAGGTGCAATAAAAAATGGAGGCTCTAACTGCTAGGATAAATGAGGCAGAAGAGAGAATCAGTGATATAGAAGACCAAATAAAGAAGCTGAGAAAAAGAGAGATAAACAACTACTGGATCATGAGGGCAGAATTAGAGAGATAAGCAATACCATAAAATGAAACAATATTAGAATAATTGTGATCCCAGAAGAAGAAAGAGAGAGAGGGGCAGAAGGTATATTGGAGCAAATTATAGCAGAGAACTTCCCTAATTTGGGGAAGGAAACAGGCATTAAAATCCAGGAGGCACAGAGAACCCCCTTCAAAATCAATAAAAATAAGTCAAGACCCTGACATCTAATAATAAAACTTAGGAGTCTCAGAGACAAAGAGAAAATCCTGAAAGCAGCTCGGGATAAGAGATCTGTAACCTACAATGGTAGAAGCATTAGATTGGCAGCAGACCTATCCACAGAGACCTGGCAGGCCAGAAAGGATTGGCATGATATATTCAGAGCACTAAACGAGAAAAATATGCAGCCAGGAATACTATATCCAGCTAGGCTGTCATTGAAAATAGAAGGAGAGATAAAAAGCTTCCAGGACAAACAAAAACTAAAGGAATTTGCAAACATGAAACCAACCCTACAAGAAATATTGAAAGGGGTCCTCTAAGCAAAGAGAGAGCCTAAAAGTAACATAGACCAGAAAGGAAAACAGTCAGCTTACAGGCAATACAATGGCACTAAATTCATATCTTTCAATAGTTACCCTGAATGTAAATGGGCTAAATGCCCCAATCAAAAGACACAGGGTATCATATTGGATAAAAAAACAAGACCCATCGATATGCTGTCTTCAAGAGACTCATTTGAGACCTAAAGACTCTCCCAGGTTGAAAGTGAGGGGGTAGAAAACCATTTACCATGCTAATGGACACCAGAAGAAAGCTGGGATGGCAATCCTTATATCAGACAAATTAGATTTTAAACCAAAGACTATAATAAGAGATGAGGAAGGACACTATGCCCTACTTAAAGTGTCTATCCAACAAGAAGATCTAACAATTGTAAATATCTATGCCCCTAACATGGGAACAGCCAATTATATAAGCCAATTAATAACAAAAGTAAAGAAACACATCGACAACAATACAATAATAGTGGGGGACTTTAACACCCCCCTCACTGAAATGGACAGATCATCTAAGCAAAAGATCAACAAGGAAATAAAGACTTTAAATGACACACTGGATCAAATGGAATTCACAGATCTATTCAGAACATTCCATCCCAAAGCAACAGAATACACATTCTTCTCTAGTGCCCATGGAACATTCTCCAGAATAGATCACATCCTAGCTCACAAATCAGGTCTCAACTGGTACTAAACGATTGGCATCATTCCCTGCATATTTTCAGACCACAATGCTTTGAAACTAGAACTCAATCACAAGAGGAAAGTCGGAAAGAACTCAAATACATGGAGGCTAAAGAGCATCCTACTAAAGAATGAATGGGTCAACCAGGAAATTAAAGAAGAATTAAAAAAATTCATGGAAACAAATGAAAATGAAGACACAACTGTTCAAAATCTTTGGGATGCAGCAAAGGCAGTCCTAAGAAGAAAGTATATAGCAATACAAGCCTTTCTCAAGAAACAAGAAAGGTCTCAAATACACAACCTAACCCTACACCTAAAGGAGCTGGAGAAAGAACAGCAAATAAAGCCTAAACCCAGCAGGAGAAGAGAAATAATAAAGATCAGAGCAGAAGTCAATGAATAGAATCCAAAAGAACAGTAGAACAGATCAACAAAACTAGGAGCTGGTTCTTTGAAAGAATTAATAAGATTGATAAGCCCCTGGCCAGACTTATCAAAAAGAAAAGAGAAAGGACCCAAATAAATAAAATCATGAATGAAAGAGGAGAGATCACAACCAACACCAAAGAAATACAAACAATTATAAGAACATATTATGAGCAACTCTATGCCAGCAAATTAGATAATCTGGAAGAAATAGATGCATTTCTAGAGATGTATCAACTACTAAAACTGAACCAGGAAGAAATAGAAAACCTGAACAGACTTATAACCGCTAAGGAAATTGAAGCAGTCATCAAAAATCTCCCAACAAACAAAAGCCCAGGGCCAGATGGCTTCCCAGGGGAATTCTACCAAACATTTAAAGAAGAATTAATACCTATTCTTCTGAAACTGTTCCAAAAATAGAAATGGAAGGAAAACTTCCAAACTCGTTTCATGAGGCCACCATTACCTTGATCCCCAAGCCAGACAAAGACCCCATCAAAAAGGAGAATTACAGACCAATATCCTTGATGAACATGGATGCAAAAATTCTCACCAAAATACTAGCCAATAGGATCCAACAGTACATTTAAAGGATTATACACCACGATGAACTGGGATTTATCCCTGGGCTGCAAGGTTGGTTCAACATCCGCAAATCAATCAATGTGATATAATACATTAATAAAAGAAAGAACAAGAACCATATGATCCTCTCAATAGATGCAGAAAAAGCATTTGACAAAGTACAGCATCCTTTCTTGATCAAAACTCTTCAGAGTATAGGGATAGAGGGTACATACCTCAATATCATAAAAGTCATCTATGAAAAACCCAATTAATAACAAAAGCAAAGAAACACATCGACAACAATACAATAATAGTGGGGGACTTTAACACCCCCCTCACTGAAATGGACAGATCATCTAAGCAAAAGATCAACAAGGAAATAAAGATTTTAAATGACACACTGGACCAAATGGACTTCACAGATCTATTCTCATTCTTCTCAGTGGGGAAAAACTGAGAGCTTTCCCCCTAAGGTCAGGAACATGACAGGGATGTCCACTATCACCACTGCTATTCAACATAGTGCTAGAAGTCCTAGCCATAGCAATCAGACAACAAAAAGAAATAAAAGGCATCTGAATTGGCAAAGAAGTCAAACTCTCACTCTTTGCAGATGATAGGATACTTTATGTGGAAAACCCAAAAGACTCCACCCCAAAACTGCTAGAACTCATACAGGAATTCAGTAACGTGGCAGGATATAAAATCAATGCACAGAAATCAGTGGCATTCCTATACACCAACAACAAGACAGAAGAAAGAGAAATTAAGGAGTCAATCCCATTTACAATTGCACCCAAAACCATAAGATACCTAGGAATAAATCTAACCAAAGAGGCAAAGAATCTGTACTCAGAAAGCTATAAAATACTCATGAAAGAAATTGAGGAAGACACAAAGAAATGGAAAAACGTTCCATGCTCATGCATTGGAAGAACAAGTATTGTGAAGATGTCAATGCTACCTAGAGCAATCTACAAGTTTAAAGCAATCCCTATCAAAATACCATCCACTTTTTTCAAAGAAATCGAACAAATAATCCTAAAATTTGTATGGAACCAGAAAAGACCCCGAATAGCCAGAGGAATTTGAAAAAGAAAAGCAAAGCCGGTGGCATCACAATTCCGGACTTCAAGCTCTATTACAAAGCTGTCATCA